>NC_091334.1:6012994-6045494 GCF_038502225.1 Cherax quadricarinatus | reverse complement strand
CATACTCCAATATGGGTCTAACGTACACGGTGTACAGGGTCCTGAACGATTCCTTATTAAGATGTCGGAATGCTGTTCTGAGATTTGCTAGGCGCCCATATGCTGCAGCAGTTACTTGGTTGATGTGCGCTTCAAGAGATGTGCCTGGTGTTATACTCACTCCAAGATCTTTTTCCTTGTGTGAGGTTTGTAGTCTCTGGCCCCCTAGACTGTATTCCGTCTGTGGTCTTCTTTGTCCTTCCCCAATCTTCATGACTTTGCACTTGGTGGGGTTGAACTCCAGGAGCCAATTGCTGGACCAGGTCTGCAGCCTGTCCAGATCCCTTTGTAGTTCTGCCTGATCTTCGATCGAATGAATTCTTCTCAACTTCACATCATCTGCAAACAGGGACACTTCGGAGTCTATTCCTTCCGTCATGTCGTTCAAAAATACCAGAAACAGCACTGGTCCTAGGACTGACCCCTGTGGGACCCTGCTGGTCACATCGGGTTAAATCCGAGTGGGGATCTGTAACAAGTGGCGTACCACAGGGATCAGTGTTGGGCCCGTTGTTGTTTATAATATATATCAATGACCTTGATGAGGGTATTACTAGTGATATGAGCAAATTCGCCGATGACACAAAGATAGGTAGGATAATTGATTCAAACGTAGATGTTAGGGAACTTCAGAAGGATTTAGACAAACTCTAATCTTGGTCAGAAAAGTGGCAGATGCAGTTCAATGTAGATAAATGCAAGGTTCTGAAGCTCGGGAGTGTCCATAACCCTAGCACTTATAAGTTAAATGATGTAGAACTTAGCCATACAGATTGTGAAAAGGACTTGGGGGCTATGGTGAGCAGTAACCTTAAACCAAGACAGCAATGCCTAAGCGTTTCTCCACCATTATTCCTTCGACTGTCACCTGGCTCCGTTATGTTGACGACATTCTCCTCATAACTCCCAGGCGCTTCAACGTTCAAGCTCTCCAAGACAAGCTCAACCAGGTCGAGCCCTCAATCCAGTTCATACTTGAAGAAGAAGTCGACAACACTCTTCCTTTCCTTGATGTTCTTCTCTGCAAAGCTGACCACGAACTTCGTTTTAAAGTCTATCGAAAACCAACCAACCAAAACGATCTTCTCCACCTCTACTCTCACCACGACACCAAAACTAAACGTGGTGTAATTATAGGCTTCTTCCTGTGCGCACTCAGAATCTGCAGCAATGAGTTCCTTGAGGAAGAATGCACTATAATTGAACAAGTATTTTCTAAACTCCACTATCCTCTTCACTTTATCAGAGACTGCAGACGGCGGGCATTAAACATGTTCAACACACCCAGAGAAGACACTGCCGAGAAGAGATACATAGTCCTCCCCATCAACTCCATTGCCAAACATGTTTCCAACATCTTTTCCAATACATCATTTCAAGTATCAACCTCCACAACCACGACCATCAAGGACATCACCAGTAGTAGACAGGACAAGCTTCCATCCTCTGCAGGGGTATACATAATCCCTTGTAATGACTGCAACAAATTATACGTGGGCGAAACATCAAGAGACCTCCAAACACGTATTTCAGAACACCAATACGCAAGCAGGACTGACGATACAAGGAATGCCTGTGTACAACATCGCAATTCACACAACCATTTAATTAACTACAGAAACTCAAGACTTATCGCCACAGAAGACAACACTCAATACCGAAGAATCCTGGAATCATCGCTCATCTCTACAACCAACAATTTCAACCAGAACAATGGCTTCTATAACATAGCTGAACCACTTGCTAAGAAACTTCTTCATCGCTATCCCACACAAGAACATAAAACACTGCAGAAGGTCTGCTCACAACTTGTCCAATACCCCTGCCAAGCTACTCAAGATTTTAGACTCTATAACCCCACTCGGTAGATCAGATGCAGCATTCTCCACCTGACCTCAACATTCTGAACCTGACTATAAATACTCGAGTACCTTCCACCCCAGGTAGATCTGTTTGTGACTTGAAAAAACCCACTGTGTTGGGCGAAACGTTGTCAATAAAGGATCACATTAAACTGCATATGTGTTTACGTTTCCATCCATGCTAGAACTTTACCTCCTATACCATGAGCTGCCACTTTTCTTAAGAGTCTCTTGTGAGGTACTCTATCGAAGGCTTTACTAAAATCCAAATAAACAATATCATATTCCTTATCACTGTCAACTGCCTCAAATGTTCTATTGAAGAACGTCAGTACGTTTGTCAGGCAGAAACGACCTCTCGTGAATCCATGCTGAGATTCATTTATCAAGTTATGCTCTTCAAGGTGACTTCTGATAATGCCAGCTATAATTGATTCTAATAACTTGCCCACTATAGATGTCAGGCTTATTGGACGGTAATTTGAAGGAGTGGAGTTATCCCCTGATTTGAATATAGGAACCACATTAGCCATCTTCCACAACTCTGGCACAACACCGGTAAGGATGGACGCATTAAACACACTCGTTAATGGCTGACTAAGCTCAATCTTGCATTCCTTAAGTACCCTGGAAAACAGCTCATCGGGTCCCGGGGACTTATTTTGCTTCAGTTTGTCTATCTGTTTAATAACCATGTCCCTCGTGACAGTAATATTAGTTAATTTAAATTCATCAGGAACTAAATAATTGTTAATTACTGGAATCTAATTTACATCTTCCTGTGTAAAAATTGACAAAAAATAGTCATTAAATAAGGAACACATTTCCAGTTCATTATCCGTCAGCTGTCCATTCCCAATTTTCAGAGGTCCTACTTTTTCCTTCATCTTCGTCCTATACACTTGAAAGAACCCCTTTGGATTAGTCTTTGATTCATTAGCAACTCTAGTTTCATAGTCACGTTTAGCCTTTCTAATCCCCTTTTAAGCTGAACATATTGGTCAGTAAGGTTAACCTCTCCTCGTCTGATGCGCCTATAAATTCCCCTTTTCTCCCCTAATAGATGCTTTAGCCTCCTGTTAACCCATTTGAGATCGTTATTTTTTATTATTATCACACTGGCCGATTCCCACCAAGGCAGGGTGGCCCGAAAAAGAAAAACTTTCACCATCATTCACTCCATCACTGTCTTGCCAGAAGGGTGCTTTACACTACAGTTTTTAAACTGCAACATTAACACCCCTCCTTCAGAGTGCAGGAACTGTACTTCCCATCTCCAGGACTCAAGTCCGGCCTGCCGGTTTCCCTTAACCCCTTCGTTATTATTAGACTTAATTTCTCTCTGGGGAATGTATATACTCTGGGCACGGTGTACATTATTAAGAAAACAATCATAAAAGCAGATACCTTCAAAATCATAAGTATGATTATCGTCAATAAAATCATTAGCTAGATAACCCCAATCAAGATTAGACAGGTGTTCCCTAAGTCCATTTTAATCGGCCGAACGAAAATCAGGGATTTTTACTGTATTATCATTATTCTTGTATTCCCAGTTAATGCTAAAAGTGATGGATTTGTGATCACTTGCGCCAAGCTCTTCAGTGATCTCCAGATTATTTACGAGTGTTTCCTTATTTGACAAGACTAGATCTAGCAAATTATTACCCCTGGTAGGCTTTGTTACGCACTGCTTTAGAAAACAGTCCTGAACTGTTTCCATAAAGTCACTGGACTCTAGATTACCTGTCAAAGAATTCCAGTCAATTTGACTAAAATTAAAGTCCCCTACTATGACTATGTTATGGTGTCTAGAAGCCCTAACAATTTCGTCCCAAAGAAGTCTCCCTCTATCGTGATCCAAGCCAGGAGGTCGGTATATTACACCAAGAATTAGTTTTTCTTGACCTTCTACAAACCCAACCCGAACAGATTCTGTTGCTGTTCCATCTATTTTTATACCTGTTTTTATGCAACAATTAATATTTTCTCGAACATATAATGCAACTCCTCCCCCCTTCCCATTACATCTATCCACATGGAACAACTTAAACCCTTGAATATTACACTCAGAAATCATATCCCGACTCTTTAAATCATACCAAGTTTCAGTTAATGCAATGATATTAAAGTTCCCAGCACATGCTACCAAACGTAATTCATTAATTTTATTTCTTGCACTTCGACTGTTAGCATAAAATACCATCATATGTTTTTTCTTCTGAACATTTTTCTTATTCATCTTTGTTTTTACACAATTTCTGAAATTATCATTACCCAGAGTTACTCCATGACAGTTACTATTAAGATTCTTAATATCAGAGCATAAGTCAGTATATTCATACTCATTATTTATCATTTCTAAACCCATACATCTAACTAATCCTAGTTTAAAGTCCTAACAACCCCCTCAACTGAGCTAGCAAGAAAACCCACTGGATAAGCGAACCCCATCCCTGGCATACATGTCATTTCGGCCATAGAAGTTGTCCCAGTTGTCAATGAATGGTACTGCATTATCCTTACAGTGTTTATCCAGCCAACAATTAATACCAATTGCTCTGGACAACCATTCATTACCAACACCTCTTCTTGGCAAAATGCCACATATAACAGGGCGCCTCCCCTTCTTCCTAATTATGTCTATAGTTGTCCTGAACTTTCTAACTAAATCCTCACTTCTACGCTTGCCTACATCACTGCCTCCAGCACTGAGGCAAATAATAGGGTTGATCCCGTTACCGTTCATGATGTTGTCAAGCCGGCTAACAATGTCCTCCATCCCAGCCCCAGGAAAGCAAACCCTCTGTCTCCTACTCCTGTCCTTCAAGCAGAACGCCCTATCCATGTATCTAACATGGCTATCCCAACAACAACAATATTCTTACCTTCAATGGCGTCGTTCGTCGTGACGTTCCCAGTAGTCGACTCACATTCGGAGAATGCATTAAATGCTTCCACAGCAGTCTCTTTCTTCTTCATCGTTTATGTCTTTCCAATCTTATTGATCGTCAACTTCGTTCCATGCTGTCCAGCCACTGACCACGTTCCCTTCTTGACCTGAGGACTCAAAACAGGAGGTTTGTGACACAGGATTTCCCGTCCCTGAAACCATCATGGCTGCTGTTGAGATCATTTCTAGGTTTTCCACCACTCTTCTCCTGATAATCTTCTCCATGACTTTGCATACTATACATGTCAGTGACACTGGTCTGTAGTTCAGTGCTTCATGTCTGTCTCCTTTTTTAAAGATTGGGACCAGATTTGCTGTCTTCCATGCCTCAGGCAATCTCCCAGTTAAATGCAAGGTTCTGAAGCTTGGGAGTCTCCATAACCCTAGCACTTATAAGTTAGATAATGTAGAACTTAGCCATACAGATTGCAAAAAGGACTTGGGGGTTATGGTGAGCAGCAACCTCAAACCAAGACAGCAATGCCTAAGCGTCCGTAATAAGACAAATAGATTGTTGGGATTTATATCAAGAAGTGTAAGCAACAGAAGTCCAGAGGTTATACTGCAGCTTTATACATCATTAGTAAGGCCTCACCTAGATTATGCAGCTCATTTCTGGTCTCCATATTACAGAATGGACATAAATTCATTAGAAAACATTCAGCGTAGAATGACTAAATTAATACATAGCATTAGAAATCTTCCTTATGAAGAAAGATTGAAGACTCTTAATTTACATTCACTTGTTAGACGAAGAATGAGGGGAGACCTGATCGAAGTGTATAAGTGGAAGATGGGTATTAATAAAGGGGATATTAATAAGGTCGTGAGGATGTCTCTCCAAGAGAGAACCCGCAGTAATAGATTTAAATTAGACAAGTTTAGATTTAGAAAGGACATAGGAAAGTATTGGTTTAGAAATAGGGTAGTTGATGAGTGGAACAGTCTACCTAGTTGGGTTATTGAGGCTAGGACTTTGGGTATTTTCAAATTTAGGTTGGATAAATATACGATTGAGAGGGGTTGGATTTGAGTGGGACTTGCAAATGAGTGGATAGAGTTATCAGAGCTTATTTCTTGGATAGCATTGAAAATTGGGTTGGGCAAATGTTTTGTTAGTGGGATGGATTGTAAAGGACCTGCCTAGTATGGGCCAACAGCTCTGCTGCAGTGTCCCTCCTTTCTTATGTTCTTATGAATATTGTTAGGGGTACACATAGCGCCTCTGCTCCCTCTCTCAGGACCCATGGAGAGATGTTATTCGGCCCCATTGCCTTTGAGGTATCTAGCTCACTCAGAAGCCTCTTCACTTCTTCCTCGGTTGTGTGTACTGTGTCCGGCACTTGGTGGTGTACCCCACCTCTCCGTGTGTCAGTGACCTGCCAAGCAACACTGGCGGCCATGATGGTGTATGTTGCCTCATACTGGTGTATGTTCTCATACTGGTGTATGTTGCCTCATACTGGTGTATGTTCTCATACTGGTGTATGTTGCCTCATACTGGTGTGTGTCACCTCACACTGGTGTGTATCACCTCACACTTGTGTGTGTCACTAGACTGACCCTAGTCTGACACTAGACTGACACTAGTCTGACAGTAGACTGACACTAATCTGAAATTAGACAAGTCTGACACTGGTCTGATACTAGACTGACCACCAGACTGACACCAGACTGACACTAGACTGACACTATACTGAACCCAGACTGACCACCAGACTGACACTAGACTGACGCACTTTACCTCTGAGAATCTCTTATCAAAATCCTGCAGACGATGCAAGTTACAGTTGGTAAACATAATTACTCTTGCCCAGTTTAGTCAAGGTCTTAATTACTTCATTAAACTTGTTATGTTTCCGGATTTCACATGGATTTTCTTTTATAAATTTTAATCAAAGTTTAAACAGGCTGTCAGTTAATCTGACAGATAGTCTGTTGTTGTCAGCGCTGACGTGGAATGAAAGAGGCGTTCTTATTGGGTGCCAGTGCTGGTTTGGAGAATTTTGATTTGCTGGTGAGTCTCCTTCCTTTCCCATCTGCTTTCAGCTACGAGCTTGTTGATTGGCTGATGCACTGACAGCTGGTGCTGATTGGTGAACTATTCACAACTGCTTAGTTTGTTAATGGGGTTTAAAGTCTACCTTATCTACGAGGGTCGTTAAGGCTGGCTGATTGGTTAATGGGGTTTAAAGTCTATCTACAAGATCATTACGGCTGCATGTCACCTGTTCACCAGCAGTCATGAATACTTTAATACCCAAAACAGTGATCAAGGTAAACTCTCAGTGTATATACACAGAGATACACACCTCGATGTATATACACACAGACATGCACTTCTCAGTGTATATCTCCAGTGCTACTGAAGCAGCGCACAGCGTTGAAGAAAGTGACCTTAAGCTTGACCACGTAATTGACATTTAGTCTGATCATCTGTGTGTCTGTCAGACTGTCAGAAATACTAGTAACCAAGCATAAGTCTGGCTACTACAGCATCAGTCTGTGTGTCTGTCAGAAGTACTTGTAACCAAGCCTGAGTCTGGCTACTACAGCATCAGTCTGTGTGTCTGTCAGAAGTACTTGTAACCAAGCATAAGTCTGGCTACTACAACATCAGTCTGTGTATATTGCAAGTTGCACCATCAACATGCTTATATACGTTCATGTTATCATAGTGAGTTACAGGTCAACAATGACTCTCATAATTACTTCTCTCGTAACACTATTTCTAATGCTTTTCTTTGTGTGAACAGGGACAACATTTGTGAAGAATGGTTTGAAAAACCAGGGACAACATTTGTGAAGAATGGTTTGAAAAACTAGGGACAACATTTGTGAAGAATGGTTTGAAAAACTAGGGACAGCATTTGTGAAGAATGGTTTGAAAAACCAGGGACAACATTTGTGAAGAATGGTTTGAAAAACCAGGGACAACATTTGTGAAGAATGGTTTGAAAAACCAGGGACAACATTTGTGAAGAATGGTTTGAAAAACCAGGGACAACATTTGTGAAGAATGGTTTGAAAAAACCAGGGACAACTTTTGTGATGAATGGTTTGAAAAACCAGGGACAACTTTTGTGATGAATGGTTTGAAAAACCAGGGACAACTTTTGTGATGAATGGTTTGAAAAACCAGGGACAACATTTGTGAAGAATGGTTTGAAAAACCAGGGACAACATTTGTGAAGAATGGTTTGAAAAACCAGGGACAACATTTGTGAAGAATGGTTTGAAAAACCAGGGACAACATTCGTGAAGAATGGTTTGAAAAACCAGGGACAACTTTTGTGATGAATGGTTTGAAAAACCAGGGACAACATTTGCTTTTTTCCACAGAGAAGGTCATTAACAGAGCTAGACAGTGCTGACAGAAGCGAGTTAGAAGTGCTGCTGGTGTGTACATCTGCTCAGTAATATTGGGGTCACCTTTCTAAACCCACAACCTTTTCTTGGTCCGGGGAGTTTAGGTGATATACTTCATCCTGCCTTATTGTCACCACTGACAACTTTGACACAGTTCTTGCGGCTATCAGAGGAGGTTCCCTTTATAAGAACATAAGAACATAAGAACGATGGAACACTGCAGAAGGCCTACTGGCCCATGCGAGGCAGGTCCAAGTCTCCTACGGATCAGGAATTTGCATCCTGGCAGCAAAGTGTTCAGCGAAGAGATCAGCTTTCTACCGATTGGTAGTACAGGGGGTCCCATTGAGGTGCAATAATTTTATCAGGTGTGTAACCTTATCGGTCCATAACCAATGTCCACCAGGTTTTAGAGTGTGTTTTTCCTAATGCCAGTTTTCTCTTCGTGTCAGCCTTCCATCTAAAGATGGACCAGTTTTGAGCTTCCTCCATTTGTCAACATGATTGATTGTGAAGGTTGCTGTTATACGTTCTCTAGCAGCCTCTCCACAAAGAAAATCAAACCAAGACTGATCTGAAGTCTTCGTTACACACCGCTGGTGAGGGATGTACTTGTGTTAGAGATTAAGGATATGTTTAGCAAGGGAGAAGATTCCAGTCAGAGATGGTAATCTCCGAGCATAAGGCCGGCCATTTTAATCTCCCACAGTCAGGTTGCGCGTGATAATTCTTCATCACGTTCTGTTGATATTTTCAGTGTCGTAAAAACAGCCTTGTGGTCAGATGATCCAATATAACCAAGAAGTCTGCGAGTGGCTGCACCTTTAGCCAGATCATTCACTACCGCATCGAGGGAGGAGCCAGAGATGTGAGTAGGGAAGTCAACGAAGATTTTCTTGCCAAACACTGCAAGGTCATCACAGTCCCTCTGTACAAGATGCTGGTTGAGGTTACCTTGACAACAGTCATAATATGTTGACATATATGTTCAAGCAGAGACTGGAACTTAGTTCTGTACTCACCTGTTTGTGCTTTCAGGGGTCGATTCACAGCTCCTGGCCCCGCTGAGCTCAGGAGAAGTTGGGAGGGTGTTGTGTGTGTCTACCAGTTCTAAGATCGTACTGGTTTGGTAGTTAAGACACATGGGCAAAAGTTAGGCAACTTTATTCCGAAACGTTTCGCTTCTTCAGTCGAGTGCAAAAGAAGGCAGGAGCAGTAGAGATGTGAAGGCGATGTAATCAGTAAATCACCCTTGAAGTCGGAAATTTGAGGTTGTCAGTCCCTCAGCCTGGAGAAGAGTTCTGTTCCATAATCTGAAACAATCTTACCAACCTGTCGGTATTGCATACCATTTTAATATTCATCGTACTGGTTTGTTCCCAAGATCTCTCTCTCTCACTCTCTCTCTCTCTCTGATAAGGGGGAAAGGGAGTCGCCAGATGCCACCAGCGACAATTATTTTGTCAGCAGTTTAGCCACCTTCATTAAAATTCATAAATTAGATCACAGTGACACCTATTGTGCTACCAAGGTGCCTCCTGCCGTCAAGGTGAGTGTCACAGCTCAGTTTCACAGCAGGTAACACCATCATATATCCTCCCCACACACCATACATAATCTTTAACAACACACAACACCTGTGTCGAGATTTTTGGATCAACGGCGGTAAATCAGGATTAACTGCTCATTTAAGCGTCCCACTACATTTACTATGATATGAAGTCTTTCACCCTGAACAAGGACCAGTCTAAGGTGGTACACACAACAACAAGGACCAGTTTAAGGTGGTAAACACAAGAACAAGGACCAGTCTAAGGTAGTACACACAAGAACAAGGACCAGTCTAAGGTGGTACACACAAGAACAAGGACCAGTCTAAGGTGGTACACACAAGAACAGGGACCAGTCTAAGGTGGTACACACAAGAACAAGGACCAGTCTAAGGTGGTACACACAAGAACAAGGACCAGTCTAAGGTGGTACACACAAGAACAAGGACCAGTCTAAGGTGGTACACACAAGAACAAGGACCAGTTTAAGGTAGTACACACAAGAACAAGGACCAGTCTAAGGTAGTACACACAAGAACAAGGACCAGTCTAAGGTGGTACACACAAGAACAAGGACCAGTCTAAGGTGGTACACACAAGAACAGGGACCAGTCTAAGGTGGTACACACAAGAACAAGGACCAGTCTAAGGTGGTACACACAAGAACAAGGACCAGTCTAAGGTGGTACACACAAGAACAGGGACCAGTCTAAGGTGGTACACACAAGAACAAGGACCAGTCTAAGGTGGTACACACAAGAACAGGGACCAGTCTAAGGTCGTACACACAAGAACAAAGACCAGTCTAAGGTGGTACACACAAGAACAAGGACCAGTCTAAGGTGGTACACACAAGAACAAGGACCAGTCTAAGGTGGTACACACAAGAACAGGGACCAGTCTAAGGTGGTACACACAAGAACAGGGACCAGTCTAAGGTGGTACACACAAGAACAAGGACCAGTCTAAGGTGGTACACACAAGAACAAGGACCAGTCTAAGGTGGTACACACAAGAACAAGGACCAGTCTAAGGTGGTACACACAAGAACAAGGACCAGTCTAAGGTGGTACACACAAGAACAAGGACCAGTCTAAGGTGGTACACACAAGAACAAGGACCAGTCTAAGGTGGTACACACAAGAACAAGGACCAGTCTAAGGTGGTACACACAAGAACAGGGACCAGTCTAAGGTGGTACACACAAGAACAAGGACCAGTCTAAGGTAGTACACACAAGAACAAGGACCAGTCTAAGGTGGTACACACAAGAACAAGGACCAGTCTAAGGTGGTACACACAAGAACAGGGACCAGTCTAAGGTGGTACACACAAGAACAGGGACCAGTCTAAGGTGGTACACACAAGAACAGGGACCAGTCTAAGGTGGTACACACAAGAACAGGGACCAGTCTAAGGTGGTACACACAAGAACAAAGACCAGTCTAAGGTGGTACACACAAGAACAGGGACCAGTCTAAGGTGGTACACACAAGAAAAGGGATTAGTCTAAGGTGGTACACTCAAGAACAGGGACCAGTCTAAGGTGGTACACACAAGAACAAGGACCAGTCTAAGGTGGTACACACAAGAACAGGGACCAGTCTAAGGTGGTACACTCAAGAACAGGGACCAGTCTAAGGTGGTACACACAAGAATAAGAACCAATCTAAGGTGGTACACACAAGAACAGGGACCAGTCTAAGGTGGTACACACAAGAACAAGGACCAGTCTAAGGTGGTACACACAAGAACACTCACCAGTCTGACATGGTACACATAAGAACAAGGACGAGTCTAACGTGGTACACTCATGGACAAAGAACAGACCAGCTCAGGACACAGGAGACCAGCTCAGGACACAGGAGACCAGCTCAGGACACAGGAAACCAGCTCAGGACACAGAGACCAGCTCAGAACACAGGAGACCAGCTCAGAACACAGGAGACCAGCTCAGAACACACAGGAGACCAGCTCAGAACACACAGGAGACCAGCTCAGAACACACAGGAGACCAGCTCAGAACACACAGGAGACCAGCTCAGAACACACAGGAGACCAGCTCAGAACACACAGGAGACCAGCTCAGAACACACAGGAGACCAGCTCAGAACACACAGGAGACCAGCTCAGAACACACAGGAGACCAACTCAGAACACAGGAGACCTGCTCAGAACACAGGAGACCAGCTCAGAACACACAGGAGACCAGCTCAGAACACACAGGAGACCAGCTCAGAACACACAGGAGACCAGCTCAGAACACAGGAGACCAGCTCAGAACACAGGAGACCAGCTCAGAACACAGGAGACCAGCTTATAACACAGGAGACCAGCTCAGGACACAGGAGACCAGCTCAGAACACAGGAGACCAGCTCAGGACACAGGAGACCAGCTCAGGACACAGGAGACCAGGTCAGAACACAGGAGGCCAGCTCAAGACACAGGAGGCCAGCTCAAGACACAGGAGACAAGCTCAGAACACAGGAGGCCAGCTCAGAACACACATGAGACCAGCTCAGAACACACAGGAGACCAGCTCGGAACACAGGAGACCAGCTCAGGACACAAGAGACCAGCTCAGGAGACAGGATACCAGCTCAGAACACACAGGAGACAAGCTCAGAACACACAGGAGACCATCTCAGAACACACAGGAGACCAGCTCAGAACACACAGGAGACCAGCTCAGAACACAGGAGACGAGCTCAGGACACAGGAGACCAGCTCAGAACACAGGAGGCCAGCTCAAGACACAGGAGGCCAGCTCAGGACACAGGAGACCAGCTCAGAACACAGGAGACCAGCTCAGAACACAGGAGACCAGCTCAGGACACAGGAGACCAGCTCAGGACACAGGAGACCAGCTCAGGACACAGGAGACCAGCTCAGGACACAGGAGACCAGCTCAGGACACAGGAGACCAGCTCAGGACACAGGAGACCAGCTCAGGACACAGGAGACCAGCTCAGAACACAGGAGACCAGCTCAGGACACAGGAGACCAGCTCAGGACACAGGAGACCAGCTCAGGACACAGGAGACCAGCTCAGGACACAGGAGACCAGCTCAGGACACAGGAGACCAGCTCAGGACACAGGAGACCAGCTCAGGACACAGGAGGCCAGCTCAGGACACAGGAGGCCAGCTCAGGACACAGGAGGCCAGCTCAGGACACAGGAGACAAGCTGAGAACACAGGAGGCCAGCTCAGGACACAATAGACCAGCTCAGAACACAGGAGACCAGCTCAGGACACAGGAGACCAGCTCTGAACACAGGAGACCAGCTCAGATCACACAGGAGACCAGCTCAGAACACAGGAGACCAGCTCAGGACACAGGAGACCAGCTCAGAACACAGGAGACCAGCTCAGGACACAGGAGACCAGCTCAGAACACAGGAGACCAGCTCAGAACACAGGAGACCAGCTCAGAACACAGGAGACCAGCTCAGAACTATAACGTAAACAGATTTCTCTGTGCAGCAAATTCGTAGACCATAATGAATGAGGGTCGTTAAAATTCCCAGTTAATCACTCTTGTAAGGTGAGAGTGAAGCCGCACTCATCACTGATGGGGAAGTCTAACACCTGCGGTTTATAATGGGTTTTATCCACGTTTTAAGCGTCGACGCACACTGCCAAGGGAAGGGGTGAGATTTAAGAGCTTTCCCTGAAAGCTTTTTAAGCTGCAGGAAGCTTTCGGTTTGATTTCTGCCCCTCAGTGGATTGATCTGCGTCGTAAATTATTGGCCAGCAGTTCGAGTTGAATTAACAACTGAGGTTGACAGTAGTAGACAGTGATCAACTAGGTTCTGTCCTCAGGCTTGATGATAGAGCCACAGTGACAGTAAGACTTTAATTAAAGGGACAGTAAAACTTTAATTAAAGGGACAGTAAGACTTTAATTAAAGGGACAGTAAAACTTTAATTAAAGGGACAGTAAAGCTTTAATTAAAGGGACAGTAAAGCTTTAATTAAAGAGACAGTAAAGCTTTAATTAAAGGGACAGTAAAGCTTTATTTAAAGGGACAGTAAAGCTTTAATTAAAGGGACAGTAAAGCTTTAATTAAAGGGACAGTAAAGCTTTAATTAAAGGGACAGTAAAGCTTTAATTAAAGAGACAGTAAAGCTTTAATTAAAGAGACAGTAAAGTTTTAATTAAAGGGACAGTAAAGCTTTATTTAAAGGGACAGTAAAGCTTTAATTAAAGGGACAGTAAAGCTTTAATTAAAGGGACAGTAAAGCTTTAATTAAAGGGACAGTAAAGCTTTAATTAAAGGGACAGTAAAGCTTTAATTAAAGTGACAGTAAAGCTTTAATTAAAGGGACAGTAAAGCTTTAATTAAAGAGACAGTAAAGCTTTAATTAAAGGGACAGTAAAGCTTTATTTAAAGGGACAGTAAAGCTTTAATTAAAGGGACAGTAAAGCTTTAATTAAAGGGACAGTAAAGCTTTAATTAAAGGGACAGTAAAGCTTTAATTAAAGGGACAGTAAAGCTTTAATTAAAGGGACAGTAAAATTTTAATTAGATAAACAGTAAGTCCCTTTAATTAAAGTGACAGTAAGCCTCTTTAATTAAAGGGAGAGTAAGCCCCTTTAATTAAAGGTACAGTAAGTCCCTTGAATTAAAGGGAGAGGAAGCCCCTTTAATTAAAGGGAGAGGAAGCCCCTTTAATTAAAGCGAGAGGAAGCCCCTTTAATTAAAGGGAGAGTAAGCTTCTTTAATTAAAGGTACAGTAAGCCTCTTTAATTAAAAGTGCAGTAAGTGCCTTTAATTAAAGGTACAATAAGTCTAATTAAAAGGAGAGTAAGCTCTTTAACGGAACTTGGGTCGTTCAGTGAAATCTTAAGGCGAGTCTCTTTCTGCCATTGTAATAATATTGGTAGAATTACCCACAATATGTTAAGTAAAAGGACACAAGTGTAACTAATGTAACATTTTTCTGTGGCAACGTTTCGCTGTCCAGGAGTTCTGTCAAGCCGTTACAAACAGTACATAGACATGTATGGTTTACCCAAGACCCATAACTCAGAGCAGTCACATCAGGTATAGGCAGAGCACCACACAAACTAGCAGGAGTTCTTGCCAAACATCTTTCCTGACTTCTGGGGACCATCATCCCGCTCATCTTAAGCATTCAGGCGACCTTCTCAACCACATCAGAGACCTCTCCATCCGGAACAAGAAACTAAGTAGTTTGGACGTAACTTTCCTCTTCACTAAAGTACGTTCGTCGTCGTAAAGTTACTCAGGACCTTAATCGTCCTCTACCTCCCAGAGATTTCGTTGACCTGATTGAACTGTGTATTAACTTCAAATGCTTTTCTTTCAATAACAGACTCTACAAACCTTTGGTATGGGAATGGGTTCCCCATCAGTGCCGTCTTAGCCAGCTTGTATATGGAACACCTACAACCCCAACACTTCGCCAACATCATCCCCACCAGCGTTACTTGGTTACGTTATGTAGACGAAGTCCTCACAATAATATAAGAAACACATAAGAACATGAGAAAGGAGGAACACTGCAGCAGGCCTGTTGGCCCATACTAGGCAGGTCCTTCACAATCCATCCCACTAACAGAATATTTGCCCAACTCAATTTTCAACGCTACCCAAGAAATAAGATTTGATAATTATATTAACTCATGCGCAAGTCCAACTCAAATCCAACCCCTCTCACTCATGTAGTTATCCATCCTAAATTTGAAACTACTCAAGGTTTTAGCTTCAATAACCTACTAGGCAGACTGTTTCCAAACCTGTATCCTTTCTAAATCTAAACTTGTTTAATTTGAATCCAATATTGCGGGTTCTCTCTTGGAGAAATATCCTCAAGACCTTATTTATATCCCCTTTGTTAATACCCATCTTCCACTTATACACTTCGATCATGTCTCCCCTCATTCTTCCTCTTACAAGTGAATGTAATTTAAGGGTCTTCAATCTTTCATCATACGGAAGATTTCTAATGCTATGTATTAATTTTGTCATCCCTGATAAACAACCTATCGTCACGCACCTTAACTGACTACGAGAAAAAAGCGCTGAGTCTGGGTCTCAAATTTACCACTAAAATACGCAAACTCGACCCAGTTACCAGAAACCACACAGTGACATTAAGGTCCAGAAGGGTTATATACAGGGCATTCTCACTGCAGCTTTACGTCTTCTATTCTTCCTAGACGATACATCACTGCCCTTAACGGACACCGCCAACGACCCCAGCATTATCGTCACCACCGCCGACCAGGGAGGTGGAGTCGTCATATTCAACACCAGTGACTATAACACCAAAATGATGAACCTTTTGAATGATCAGTCTACATATGAACCCATCAGAGCACAATAGTGGGAGACACTAAAGATTTCCTATACAATACCAGACAAATACTCAAACTCACTAGTGAAGGGTTTAGCAACCCTAAACCAGCACATATGTATGGTTTACCCAGGACCCATGAACATATTCCTCTCAGAGCAGTCACATCAGGTATAGGCAGAGCACCACACAAACTAGCAGGAGTTCTTGCCAAACATCTTTCCTGACTTCTGGGGACCATCATCCCGCTCATCTTAAGCATTCAGGCGACCTTCTCAACCACATCAGAGACCTCTCCATCCGGAACAAGAAACTAAGTAGTTTGGATGTAACTCTTCCTTTCACTAAAGTACTTACCACACAGGCCATTGACATAAAACCACTGGTCGTCTTGTCTAACACTGACCACTGGTCGTCTTGTCTAACACTGACCACTGGTCGTCTTGTCTAACACTGACCACTGGTCGTCTTGTCTAACACTGACCACTGGTCGTCTTGACTAACACTGACCACTGGTCGTTTTGTGTTACAAAAACGCGATTCTAAAAGCTTAGAGATCTCCAGTGAATACTAGAAAGGACTGCCCTTCTAGCATCCAGCCTGTTACTGGGTTTTCGTAACAAGTAGTCAGTATCCTTGTCCAATTATCCATTAGAATTCAGTATGACTCAATAGTGCTTCAGGATTACAACTGGTAGGCTACTAACTAGAGAAACTAAAATTTAATAAATTTATTAAGTCTAGAGGTATATTATCAAATTAAATTATATTAAATTAATCACAGTAATCAAAATAATATCACTTCTCTCGAGTACAATATTATTGTGCTGAAAGCACATATCACATTTATAATTCTTAAGTACTGTCTGGTACATTAACATTTAATAAGATATTACAAATATGTACAAGTAAGTTTGTGTATGTGTGCAAGTGCTCTACGTAGTTCGCTATGTCTCAAGACTCGACTAGACTTAGACAAGTGACTGACAAAGTCCTCAAATAAACTAACTTCTTGACCAACTGGCAATCAAAACAATCTGCTTGAACAATGAAAAGAATGCTAAGCCCAATAGCAATATAACAAGCAACTGCGACACAGAATCAGGAACAAGGAGATAATATAACGACACTAAGTAGGGACCATCTGCAGATCCTCCACAAAAGTCACAAAACTCCCATACTACTGAATCTAAGTTCTGCATAAGAAAATCCCCGACTTTGATAATACACAGATACCAGTACAAGTTAGGTGAGAAGCTAAAGCTCAGGACCTGAGATGTTTCGAGTGTCTATGAGACACACAACCTCAGTACAACGTCGAAAATCACTAAGTCTATACAATGTTCGGTGAACAGAGTTCTACAGAACTAACAAGAATAATGAGACAGACAATCTGTCCAACCACCAAGAGAGTCTAGACCAGACTGAATACTTCAGGCGAGGTGAGGACACCCCCCCTCGATCACGTGATAGCTCCGTGGGTTGCTGCCCAGCAACAACGAGAAGCCGGCAGTCTAACGAGCCACAAGCGATAATTACAGTAGTTAGACAATCAAGACTTGAACTGAGCACATAATATGTTACATCCTACCTCACAAAATTTAGCCAAGTCAAATAATAATATAAAGCAACATATTTACGATTTAGCAATTATCGCAAATATAAGCAATATAAAATTATATGAAAAGGTGATAATTATATATATACATTATATTCATAATCATAATATACATTATATATATTGCAACCCATTCAGGGGTTGCAACATCTTGTCTAACACTGACCACTGGTCGTCTTGTCTAACATTGACCACTGGTCTTGTCTAACACTGACCACTGGCCGTCTTGTCTAACACTGACCACTGGTCGTCTTGTCTAACACTGACCACTGGTCGTCTTGTCTAACACTGACCACTGGTCGTCTTGTCTAACACTGACCACTGGTCGTCTTGTCTAACACTGACCACTGGTCGTCTTGACTAACACTGACCACTGGTCGTCTTGTCTAACATTGACCACTGGTCGTCTTGTCTAACATTGACCACTGGTCTTGTCTAACACTGACCACTGGCCGTCTTGTCTAACACTGACCACTGGTCGTCTTGTCTAACACTGACCACTGGTCGTCTTGTCTAACACTGACCACTGGTCGTCTTGTCTAACATTGACCACTGGTCTTGTCTAACACTGACCACTGGCCGTCTTGTCTAACACTGACCACTGGTCGTCTTGTCTAACACTGACCACTGGTCGTCTTGTCTAACACTGACCACTGGTCGTCTTGTCTAACACTGACCACTGGTCGTCTTGTCTAACACTGACCACTGGTCGTCTTGTCTAACACTGACCACTGGTCGTCTTGTCTAACACTGACCACTGGTCGTCTTGTCTAACACTGACCACTGGTCGTCTTGTCTAACACTGACCACTGGTCGTCTTGTCTAACACTGACCACTGGTCGTCTTGTCTAACACTGACCACTGGTCGTCTTGTCTAGCACTGACCACTGGTCGTCTTGTCTAACACTGACCACTGGTCGTCTTGTCTAACACTGACCAATGGTCTTGTCTAACACTGACCACTGGTCGTCTTGTTTAACACTAACCACTGGTCGTCTTGTCTAACACTGACCACTGGTCGTCTTGTCTAACACTGACCACTGGTCGTCTTGTCTAACACTGACCACTGGTCGTCTTGTCTAACACTGACCACTGGTCGTCTTGTCTAACACTGACCACTGGTCGTCTTGTCTAACACTGACCACTGGTCGTCTTGTCTAACACTGACCACTGGTCGTCTTGTCTAACACTGACCACTGGTCGTCTTGTCTAACACTGACCACTGGTCTTGTCTAACACTGACCACTGGTCATCTTGTCTAACACTGACCACTGGTCTTGTCTAACACTGACCACTGGTCTTGTCTAACACTGACCACTGGTCGTCTTGTCTAACACTGACCACTGGTCTTGTCTAACACTGACCACTGGTCTTGTCTAACACTGACCACTGGTCTTGTCTAACACTGACCACTGGTCGTCTTGTCTAACACTGACCACTGGTCTTGTCTAACACTGACCACTGGTCGTCTTGTCTAACACTGACCACTGGTCGTCTTGTCTAACACTGACCACTGGTCTTGTCTAACACTGACCACTGGTCGTCTTGTCTAACACTGACCACTGGTCGTCTTGTCTAACACTGACCACTGGTCGTCTTGTCTAACACTGACCACTGGTCTTGTCTAACACTGACCACTGGTCGTCTTGTCTAACACTGACCACTGGTCGTCTTGTCTAACACTGACCACTGGTCTTGTCTAACACTGACCACTGGTCGTCTTGTCTAACACTGACCATTAGTCTTGTCTAACACTGACCACTGGTCTTGTCTAACACTGACCACTGGTCGTCTTGTCTAACACTGACCACTGGTCGTCTTGTCTAACACTGACCACTGGTCTTGTCTAACACTGACCACTGGTCTTGTCTAACACTGACCACTGGTCTTGTCTAACACTGACCACTGGTCTTGTCTAACACTGACCACTGGTCTTGTCTAACACTGACCACTGGTCTTGTCTAACACTGACCACTGGTCTTGTCTAACACTGACCACTGGTCTTGTCTAACACTGACCACTGGTCGTCTTGTCTAACACTGACCACTGGTCTTGTCTAACACTGACCACTGGTCTTGTCTAACACTGACCACTGGTCTTGTCTAACACTGACCACTAGTCTTGTCTAACACTGACCACTAGTCTTGTCTAACACTGACCACTGGTCTTGTCTAACACTGACCACTGGTCTTGTCTAACACTGACCACTGGTCTTGTCTAACACTGACCACTGGTCTTGTCTAACACTGACCACTGGTCTTGTCTAACACTGACCACTGGTCTTGTCTAACACTGACCACTGGTCTTGTCTAACACTGACCACTAGTCTTGTCTAACACTGACCACTAGTCTTGTCTAACACTGACCACTGGTCTTGTCTAACACTGACCACTGGTCTTGTCTAACACTGACCACTAGTCTTGTCTAACACTGACCACTGGTCTTGTCTAACACTGACCACTGGTCTTGTCTAACACTGACCACTGGTCTTGTCTAACACTGACCACTGGTCTTGTCTAACACTGACCACTGGTCTTGTCTAACACTGACCACTGGTCTTGTCTAACACTGACCACTGGTCTTGTCTAACACTGACCACTGGTCTTGTCTAACACTGACCACTAGTCTTGTCTAACACTGACCACTGGTCTTGTCTAACACTGACCACTGGTCTTGTCTAACACTGACCACTGGTCTTGTCTAACACTGACCACTGGTCTTGTCTAACACTGACCACTGGTCTTGTCTAACACTGACCACTGGTCTTGTCTAACACTGACCACTAGTCTTGTCTAACACTGACCACTGGTCTTGTCTAACACTGACCACTGGTCGTCTTGTCTAACACTGACCACTGGTCTTGTCTAACACTGACCACTGGTCGTCTTGTCTAACACTGACCACTAGTCTTGTCTAACACTGACCACTGGTCTTGTCTAACACTGACCACTGGTCGTCTTGTCTAACACTGACCACTGGTCTTGTCTAACACTGACCACTGGTCTTGTCTAACACTGACCACTGGTCTTGTCTAACACTGACCACTAGTCTTGTCTAACACTGACCACTAGTCTTGTCTAACACTGACCACTGGTCTTGTCTAACACTGACCACTGTCTTGTCTAACACTGACCACGTCTTGTCTAACACTGACCACTGGTCTTGTCTAACACTGACCACTGGTCTTGTCTAACACTGACCACTAGTCTTGTCTAACACTGACCACTAGTCTTGTCTAACACTGACCACTGGTCTTGTCTAACACTGACCACTGGTCTTGTCTAACACTGACCACTGGTCTTGTCTAACACTGACCACTGGTCTTGTCTAACACTGACCACTGGTCTTGTCTAACACTGACTAACACTGGTCTTGTCTAACACTGACCACTGGTCTTGTCTAACACTGACTGGTCTTGTCTAACACTGACCACTAGTCTTGTCTAACACTGACCACTGGTCTTGTCTAACACTGACCACTGGTCTTGTCTAACACTGACTACTGGTCTTGTCTAACACTGACCACTGGTCTTGTCTAACACTGACCACTGTCTTGTCTAACACTCGTCTTGTCTAACACTGACCACTGGTCTTGTCTAACACTGACCACTGGTCTTGTCTAACACTGACCACTGGTCTTGTCTAACACTGACCACTAGTCTTGTCTAACACTGACCACTGGTCTTGTCTAACACTGACCACTGGTCGTCTTGTCTAACACTGACCACTGGTCTTGTCTAACACTGACCACTGGTCTTGTCTAACACTGACCACTGGTCTTGTCTAACACTGACCACTAGTCTTGTCTAACACTGACCACTGGTCTTGTCTAACACTGACCACTGGTCTTGTCTAACACTGACCACTGGTCTTGTCTAACACTGACCACTGGTCTTGTCTAACACTGACCACTGGTCTTGTCTAACACTGACCACTAGTCTTGTCTAACACTGACCACTAGTCTTGTCTAACACTGACCACTGGTCTTGTCTAACACTGACCACTGGTCTTGTCTAACACTGACCACTGGTCTTGTCTAACACTGACCACTGGTCTTGTCTAACACTGACCACTGGTCTTGTCTAACACTGACCACTGACCACCGGTCTTGTCTAACACTGACCACTGGTCTTGTCTAACACTGAGTCTTGTCTAACACTGACCACTAGTCTTGTCCACTGGTCTTGTCTAACACTGACCACTCGTCTTGTCTAACACTGACCACTGGTCTTGTCTAACACTGACCACTAGTCTTGTCTAACACTGACCACTGGTCTTGTCTAACACTGACCACTAGTCTTGTCTAACACTGACCACTGGTCTTGTCTAACACTGACCACTGGTCTTGTCTAACACTGACCACTGGTCTTGTCTAACACTGACCACTGGTCTTGTCTAACACTGACCACTGGTCTTGTCTAACACTGACCACTGGTCTTGTCTAACACTGACCACTAGTCTTGTCTAACACTGACCACTGGTCTTGTCTAACACTGACCACTGGTCTTGTCTAACACTGACCACTGGTCTTGTCTAACACTGACCACTGGTCTTGTCTAACACTGACCACTGGTCTTGTCTAACACTGACCACTGGTCTTGTCTAACACTGACCACTGGTCTTGTCTAACACTGACCACTGGTCTTGTCTAACACTGACCACTGGTCTTGTCTAACACTGACCACTGGTCTTGTCTAACACTGACCACTGGTCTTGTCTAACACTGACCACTAGTCTTGTCTAACACTGACCACTGGTCTTGTCTAACACTGACCACTGGTCTTGTCTAACACTGACCACTGGTCTTGTCTAACACTGACCACTGGTCTTGTCTAACACTGACCACTGGTCTTGTCTAACACTGACCACTGGTCTTGTCTAACACTGACCACTGGTCTTGTCTAACACTGACCACTGGTCTTGTCTAACACTGACCACTGGTCTTGTCTAACACTGACCACTGGTCTTGTCTAACACTGACTGGTCTTGTCTAACACTGACCACTGGTCTTGTCTAACACTGACCACTGGTCTTGTCTAACACTGACCACTGGTCTTGTCTAACACTGACCACTAGTCTTGTCTAACACTGACCACTGGTCTTGTCTAACACTGACCACTGGTCTTGTCTAACACTGACCACTGGTCTTGTCTAACACTGACCACTGGTCTTGTCTAACACTGACCACTGGTCTTGTCTAACACTGACCACTGGTCTTGTCTAACACTGACCACTGGTCTTGTCTAACACTGACCACTGGTCTTGTCTAACACTGACCACTGGTCTTGTCTAACACTGACCACTGGTCTTGTCTAACACTGACCACTGGTCTTGTCTAACACTGACCACTGGTCTTGTCTAACACTGACCACTAGTCTTGTCTAACACTGACCACTGGTCTTGTCTAACACTGACCACTGGTCTTGTCTAACACTGACCACTGGTCTTGTCTAACACTGACCACTGGTCTTGTCTAACACTGACCACTGGTCTTGTCTAACACTGACCACTGGTCTTGTCTAACACTGACCACTGGTCTTGTCTAACACTGACCACTGGTCTTGTCTAACACTGACCACTGGTCTTGTCTAACACTGACCACTGGTCTTGTCTAACACTGACCACTGGTCTTGTCTAACACTGACCACTGGTCTTGTCTAACACTGACCACTGGTCTTGTCTAACACTGACCACTAGTCTTGTCTAACACTGACCACTGGTCTTGTCTAACACTGACCACTGGTCTTGTCTAACACTGACCACTAGTCTTGTCTAACACTGACCACTGGTCTTGTCTAACACTGACCACTGGTCTTGTCTAACACTGACCACTGGTCTTGTCTAACACTGACCACTGGTCTTGTCTAACACTGACCACTGGTCTTGTCTAACACTGACCACTGGTCTTGTCTAACACTGACCACTGGTCTTGTCTAACACTGACCACTGGTCTTGTCTAACACTGACCACTGGTCTTGTCTAACACTGACCACTGGTCTTGTCTAACACTGACCACTGGTCTTGTCTAACACTGACCACTGGTCTTGTCTAACACTGACCACTGGTCTTGTCTAACACTGACCACTGGTCTTGTCTAACACTGACCACTGGTCTTGTCTAACACTGACCACTGGTCTTGTCTAACACTGACCACTGGTCTTGTCTAACACTGACCACTGGTCTTGTCTAACACTGACCACTGGTCTTGTCTAACACTGACCACTGGTCTTGTCTAACACTGACCACTGGTCTTGTCTAACACTGACCACTGGTCTTGTCTAACACTGACCACTGGTCTTGTCTAACACTGACCACTGGTCTTGTCTAACACTGACCACTGGTCTTGTCTAACACTGACCACTGGTCTTGTCTAACACTGACCACTGGTCTTGTCTAACACTGACCACTGGTCTTGTCTAACACTGACCACTGGTCTTGTCTAACACTGACCACTGGTCTTGTCTAACACTGACCACTAGTCTTGTCTAACACTGACCACTAGTCTTGTCTAACACTGACCACTGGTCTTGTCTAACACTGACCACTAGTCTTGTCTAACACTGACCACTGGTCTTGTCTAACACTGACCACTGGTCTTGTCTAACACTGACCACTGGTCTTGTCTAACACTGACCACTAGTCTTGTCTAACACTGACCACTGGTCTTGTCTAACACTGACCACTGGTCTTGTCTAACACTGACCACTAGTCTTGTCTAACACTGACCACTAGTCTTGTCTAACACTGACCACTGGTCTTGTCTAACACTGACCACTGGTCTTGTCTAACACTGACCACTAGTCTTGTCTAACACTGACCACTAGTCTTGTCTAACACTGACCACTGGTCTTGTCTAACACTGACCACTAGTCTTGTCTAACACTGACCACTGGTCTTGTCTAACACTGACCACTAGTCTTGTCTAACACTGACCACTAGTCTTGTCTAACACTGACCACTAGTCTTGTCTAACACTGACCACTAGTCTTGTCTAACACTGACCACTAGTCTTGTCTAACACTGACCACTAGTCTTGTCTAACACTGACCACTAGTCTTGTCTAACACTGACCACTGGTCTTGTCTAACACTGACCACTAGTCTTGTCTAACACTGACCACTGGTCTTGTCTAACACTGACCACTAGTCTTGTCTAACACTGACCACTGGTCTTGTCTAACACTGACCACTAGTCTTGTCTAACACTGACCACTGGTCTTGTCTAACACTGACCACTAGTCTTGTCTAACACTGACCACTGGTCTTGTCTAACACTGACCACTAGTCTTGTCTAACACTGACCACTAGTCTTGTCTACCACTGACCACTAGTCTTGTCTAACACTGACCACTAGTCTTGTCTAACACTGACCACTGGTCTTGTCTAACACTGACCACTGGTCTTGTCTAACACTGACCACTGGTCTTGTCTAACACTGACCACTGGTCTTGTCTAACACTGACCACTGGTCTTGTCTAACACTGACCACTGGTCTTGTCTAACACTGACCACTGGTCTTGTCTAACACTGACCACTGGTCTTGTCTAACACTGACCACTGGTCTTGTCTAACACTGACCACTGGTCTTGTCTAACACTGACCACTGGTCTTGTCTAACACTGACCACTGGTCTTGTCTAACACTGACCACTGGTCTTGTCTAACACTGACCACTGGTCTTGTCTAACACTGACCACTGGTCTTGTCTAACACTGACCACTGGTCGTCTTGTCTAACACTGACCACTGGTCGTCTTGTCTAACACTGACCACTGGTCGTCTTGTCTAACACTAACCACTGGTCTTGTCTAACACTGACCACTGGTCTTGTCTAACACTGACCACTGGTCTTGTCTAACACTGACCACTGGTCTTGTCTAACACTGACCACTGGTCTTGTCTAACACTGACCACTGGTCTTGTCTAACACTGACCACTGGTCTTGTCTAACACTGACCACTGGTCTTGTCTAACACTGACCACTGGTCTTGTCTAACACTAACCACTGGTCTTGTCTAACACTGACCACTGGTCTTGTCTAACACTGACCACTGGTCTTGTCTAACACTGACCACTGGTCTTGTCTAACACTGACCACTGGTCTTGTCTAACACTGACCACTGGTCTTGTCTAACACTGACCACTGGTCTTGTCTAACACTGACCACTGGTCTTGTCTAACACTGACCACTGGTCTTGTCTAACACTAACCACTGGTCTTGTCTAACACTGACCACTGGTCTTGTCTAACACTGACCACTGGTCTTGTCTAACACTGACCACTGGTCTTGTCTAACACTGACCACTGGTCTTGTCTAACACTGACCACTGGTCTTGTCTAACACTGACCACTGGTCTTGTCTAACACTGACCACTGGTCTTGTCTAACACTGACCACTGGTCTTGTCTAACACTGACCACTGGTCTTGTCTAACACTGACCACTGGTCTTGTCTAACACTGACCACTGGTCTTGTCTAACACTGACCACTGGTCTTGTCTAACACTGACCACTGGTCGTAGATACAGTGAACCATCATCAGCCTCAACAGCAATAAAAAGAAATTAAAAAGTCTCTTAAAAGAAGATACCGAGTTCGGTTACATGGAACACCGAATAATAATAATAATAATAATAATAATAATTTTTTTATTTTTCCTATTTTTCCCATCATCAATTATTATTTCCGGTGACACAAACGTAGGTCAGGTGGCAAATTAGAAAATATAGCCCCTCCCCATCACCCCTCACATCACCTCCCCATCACCCCTCACATCACCTCCCCATCACCCCTCACATCACCTCCCCATCACCCCTCACATCACCTCCCCATCACCCCTCACATCACCTCCCCATCACCCCTCACATCACCTCCCCATCACCCCTCACATCACCTCCCCATCACCCCTCACATCACCTCCCCATCACCCCTCACATCACCTCCCCATCACCCCTCACATCACCTCCCCATCACCCCTCACATCACCTCCCCATCACCCCTCACATCACCTCCCCATCACCCCTCACATCACCTCCCCATCACCCCTCACATCACCTCCCCATCACCCCTCACATCACCTCCCCATCACCCCTCACATCACCTCCCCATCACCCCTCACATCACCTCCCCATCACCCCTCACATCACCTCCCCATCACCCCTCACATCACCTCCCCATCACCCCTCACATCACCTCCCCAACACCCCTCACATCACCTCCCCATCACCCCTCACATCACCTCCCCATCACCCCTCACATCACCTCCCCAACACCCCTCACATCACCTCCCCATCACCCCTCACATCACCTCCCCATCACCCCTCACATCACCTCCCCATCACACATCACCTCCCCATCACCTCTCACATCACCTTCCCATCACCCCTCTCATCACCTCCCCATCACCACTCACATCACATCCCCATCACCCCTCACATCACCTCCCCATTACCCCTCACATCACCTCCCCATCTCCCCTCACATCACCTCCCCATCACCCCTCACATCACCTCCCCATCACCTCTCACATCACATCCCCATGACCCCTCACATCCCCTCCCCATCACCCCTCACATCACCTCCCCTCACCCCCTCCCCATCACCCCTCCCCATCACATCACTTCCCCCACCCCATCACCTCCACCACCCCCTCCCCATCACCCTTCACATCACCTCCCCTCACCCTCTCTCCATCACCCATCACATCTCCCCCACCCCCTCCCCATCACCCCTCAAATCACCTCCCCCCACCCCCTCCCCATCACCCCTCACATCACCTCCCCTCACCCCCTCCCCATCACCCCTCACATCACCTCCCCCCACCCCCTCCCCATCACAACTCACATCACCTCCCCCACCCCCTCCCCATCACATCACCTCCCCACCCCCTCCCCATCATCCCTCGCATCACCTCCCCTCACCCCCTCCCCATCACCCCTCGCATCACCTCCCCCCACCCTTTCCCCATCACCCCTCACATCACCTCCCCCCACCCTTTCCCCATCACCCCTCACATCACCTCCCTTCACCCCTCATATCACCTCCCCACCCCCTCCCCATCACCCATCACATCACCTCCCCCCACCCCCTCCCCATCACCAATCACATCTCCCCATCACCCCTCACATCACCTCCGCATCACCCCTCACATCACCTCATCACCAATCACATCACCTCCCCTCACCCTCTCTCCATCACTCCTCACAACACCTCCCCCCACCCCCTCCCCATCACCAATCACATCTCCCCATCACCGCTCACATCACCTCCCCATCAACCCTCACATCACCTCATCACCCCTCACACCTCCCCCACCCCCTCACCATCACCAATCACAACTCCATATCACCCCTCACATCCCCTCCCCATCACCCCTCACATCACCTCCCCCACACCCTCCCTATCACCCCTAACATCATCTTCATCAACCCCCTCCCCATCACCCCTCACTCCTCCCCCACACCATCACCCCTCACATCACCTCCCCCAACCCCTCCCCACCACCAACCACATCTTCCCATCACCCCTCACATCACCTCATCACCCCTCACATCACCTCCCCTCACCCCCTCCCCATCACCCCTCACATCACCTCCCCTCACATCACCTCCCCCACCCTCTCCCCATCACCCCTCACATCACCTCCCCTCACCCACTCCCCATCACCACTCACATCACCTCCTCTCACCACCTCCCCATCACCCCTCACATCACCTTCCCCACCCCTCCCCATCACCCCTCACATCATCTCCCCCACCCCATCACCCCTCACATCACCTCCCCTCACCCTCTCCCCATCACCCATCACATCACCTCCTCTCACCCCCTCCCCATCACCCCTCACATCTCCTCCCCCACCCCCTCCCCATCACCCCTCACATCACCTCCCCTCACCATCACCCCTCACATCACCTCCCCTCATCCCCTCCCATCACCCCTCACATCACCTCCCCATCACCCCTCACATCATCTCCCCGCACCCCCAAACCATCACCCCTCACCTTATCTCCCCTTACCCCCTCCCCATCACCCCTCACATCACCTCCCCTCACCCCCTCCCAATCACCTCTCACGTCACCTCCCATCACCCCCTCATCATCACCCGCACCCCTCATCACCAATCAGCTCACCCTCTGCCCATAACCCTCACCCCTCCCCACTACCCCCTTCCCCTTCCAATACAGTTCACACATCATCCCTCCCCCTCTCTCCCCCTCCCTCCTCTACCATCATCCACAAGTGAGGAATAGAAGCAGACCGTAAGATGATGAAAAAAAACAGAAGACAGGGAAAGAAAGAAGGAAGAATGAAGTAGGAGGTAAAAGATAGAAGGATTCCTTCCTCCTTCCCTCTAGCTATGACTCCCAAGGCAGGATGGAACAATACATCTAGCCCCACTCCCGGTCTCCCCCCCCCCTCTCTTTCTCTTATCAGAAATACTTGACAAAGAAAACGGAAGTCAGCATATATATATATATATATATATATATATATATATATATATATATCTATAGATATATATATATATATATATAGATATATATAGGTAGTAGGTTGGTAGACAGCAACCACCCAGGGAGGTACTACCGTCCTGTGGTAGTAGGTTGGTAGACAGCAACCACCCAGGGAGGTACTACCGTCCTGTGGTAGTAGGTTGGTAGACAACCACCCAGGGAGGTACTACCGTCCTGTGGTAGTAGGTTGGTAGACAGCAACCACCCAGGGAGGTACTACCGTCCTGTGGTAGTAGGTCGGTAGACAGCAACCACCCAGGGAGGTACTACCGTCCTGTGGTAGTAGGATGGTAGACAGCAACCACCCAGGGAGGTACTACCGTCCTGTGGTAGTAGGATGGTAGACAACAACCACCCAGGGAGGTACTACCGTCCTGTGGTAGTAGGTTGGTAGACAGCAACCACCCAGGGAGGTACTACCATCCTGCCAAGTGAGTGTACAATAAAAGCCTGTAATTGTTTTACATGATGGTAGGATTGCTGGTGACTTTTGTCTGTCTCATAAATATGCAAGATTACAGGTATGTCTTGCTACTTCTACTTACACTTAGGTCACACTACACACAAATGTACATGTTTATTTATACACACTCATCTGAGTTTTCTTTGATTTTATCTTAATAGTTCTTGGTCTTGTTACTTTTCCTTTTATATCCATGGGGAAGTGGAATAAGAATCTTTCCTCCGTAAGCCATGCGTGTTGTAAAAGTCAACTAAAATGCCGGGAACAATGGGCTAGTAACTCCTTTTCCTGTAATAATTACTAAAAAGAATAAGAAAATTGTCAAAGTGGGAAGTCTGAATGTGCCTGGATGTTGTGCAAATGATAAGAAAGAGATGATTGTGGATGTTATGAATGAGAAGAAGCTGGATGTCCTGGCTTTAAGTGCAACAAAGCTGAAGGGGGTGGGAGAGTTTCAATGGAGAGGAATAAATGGGATTAGGTCAGGGGTTTCAAATAGAGTTAGAGCTAAAGAAGGAGTAGCAATAATGTTGAAGGATAAGCTATGGCAGGAAAAGAGGGACTACAAATGCATAAATTCAAGGATTATGTGGAGTAAAATAAAGATTGGATGTGAAAAGTGGGTTATAGTAAGCGTGTATGCACCTGGAGAAGAGAGAAGTGTAGAGGAGAGAGAGAGATTCTGGGAAATGTTGAGTGAATGCGTGGGGAGTTTTGAATCAAGTGTGAGAGTAATGGTGGTTGGGGATTTCAATGCTAAAGTGGGTAAAAATGTTATGGAGGGAGTAGTAGGTAAATTTGGGGTGCCAGGGGTAAATGTAAATGGGGAGCCTTTAATTGAGCTATGTGTAGAAAGAAATTTGGTAATAAGTAATACATATTTTATGAAAAAGAGGATAAATAAATATACAAGGTATGATGTAGCACGTAATGAAAGTAGTTTGTTAGATTATGTATTGGTGGATAAAAGGTTGATGGGTAGGCTCCAGGATGTACATGTTTATAGAGGGGCAACTGATATATCAGATCATTATTTAGTTGTAGCTACAGTTAGAGTAAGAGGTAGATGGGAAAAGAGGAAGGTGGCAACAACAAGTAAGAGGGAGGTGAAAGTGTATAAACTAAGGGAGGAGGAAGTTCGGGCGAGATATAAGCGACTATTGGCAGAAAGGTGGGCTAGTGCAAAGATGAGTAGTGGGGGGGGGGGGTTGAAGAGGGTTGGAATAGTTTTAAAAATGCAGTATTAGAATGTGGGGCAGAAGTTTGTGGTTATAGGAGGGTGGGGGCAGGAGGAAAGAGGAGTGATTGGTGGAATGATGAAGTAAAGGGTGTGATAAAAGAGAAAAAGGTAGCTTACGAGAGGTTTTACAAAGCAGAAGTGTTATAAGAAGAGCAGAGTATATGGAGAGTAAAAGAAAGGTGAAGAGAGTGGTGAGAGAGTGCAAAAGGAGAGCAGATGAAAGAGTGGGAGAGGCACTGTCAAGAAATTTTAATGAAAATAAGAAAAAATTTTGGAGTGAGTTAAACAAGTTAAGAAAGCCTAGGGAAAGTATGGATTTGTCAGTTAAAAACAGAGTAGGGGAGTTAGTAGATGGGGAGAGGGAGGTATTAGGTAGATGGCGAGAATATTTTGAGGAACTTTTAAATGTTGAGGAAGAAAGGGAGGCGGTAATTTCATGCACTGGCCAGGGAGGTATACCATCTTTTAGGAGTGAAGAAGAGCAGAATGTAAGTGTGGTGGAGGTACGTGAGGCATTACGTAGAATGAAAGGGGGTAAAGCAGCTGGAACTGATGGGATCATGACAGAAATGTTAAAAGCAGGGGGGGATATAGTGTTGGAGTGGTTGGTACTTTTGTTTAATAAATGTATGAAAGAGGGGAAGGTACCTAGGGATTGGCGGAGAGCGTGTATAGTTCCTTTATATAAAGGGAAAGGGGACAAAAGAGATTGTAAAAATTATAGAGGAATAAGTTTACTGAGTATACCAGGAAAAGTATACGGTAGAGTTATAATTGAAAGAATTAGAGGTAAGACAGAATGTAGAATTGCGGATGAGCAAGGAGGTTTCAGAGTGGGTAGGGGATGTGTAGATCAAGTGTTTACATTGATGCATATATGTGAACAGTACTTAGATAAAGGTAGGGAAGTTTTTATTGCATTTATGGATTTAGAAAAGGCATATAATAGAGTGGATAGAGGAGCAATGTGGCAGATGTTGCAAGTTTATGGAATAGGTGGTAAGTTATTAAATGCTGTAAAGAGCTTTTATGAGGATAGTGAGGCTCAGGTTAGGGTGTGTAGAAGAGAGGGAGACTACTTCCCCGTAAAAGTAGGTCTTAGACAGGGATGTGTAATGTCACCATGGTTGTTTAATATATTTATAGATGGGGTTGTAAAAGAAGTAAATGCTAGGGTGTTCGGGAGAGGGGTGGGATTAAATTATGGGGAATCAAATTCAAAATGGGAATTGACACAGTTACTTTTTGCTGATGATACTGTGCTTATGGGAGATTCTAAAGAAAAATTGCAAAGGTTAGTGGATGAGTTTGAGAATGTGTGTAAAGGTAGAAAGTTGAAAGTGAACATAGAAAAGAGTAAGGTGATGAGGGTATCAAATGATTTAGATAAAGAAAAATTGGATATCAAATTGGGGAGGAGGAGTATGGAAGAAGTGAATGTTTTCAGATACTTGGGAGTTGACGTGTCGGCGGATGGATTTATGAAGGATGAGGTTAATCATAGAATTGATGAGGGAAAAAAAGGTGAGTGGTGCGTTGAGGTATATGTGGAGTCAAAAAACGTTATCTAT
>NC_091334.1:5992994-6000494 GCF_038502225.1 Cherax quadricarinatus | reverse complement strand
ATATGAAGAGAGCAACAGAGCAATGGTGGACACACTTGCTGAGGTGGCAAGAAGAGCTCACTCCAGCAGAGCAAAGTTGCTGGTTATGGGGGATTTCAACCACAGGGAGATTGACTGGGAAAACCTGGAGCCACATGGGGGTCCCGAAACATGGAGAGCCAGGATGTTGGACGTGGTGCTGGAAAACCTCATGCACCAACATGTTAAGGACACTACCAGAGTGAGAGGGGAGGATGAACCAGGAAGATTGGACCTTGTGTTCACCCTGGGCAGCTCAGACATTGAGGACATCAAATATGAGAGTCCCCTAGGAGCTAGCGACAACGTGGTTCTGTGCTTTGAATACATAGTAGAGCTGCAAGTGGAGAGAATAACAGGAGTTGAATGGGAAAAGCCTGACTATAAAAGAGAAGACTACATAGGGTTGAAGAACTTCCTGCGGGAGGTCCAGTGGGACAGAGAACTGGCAGGAAAGCCAGTAAATGAAATGATGGAATATGTAACAACAAAATGCAAGGGGGCAGTGGAAAGGTTTATTCCCAAGGGCAACAGTAACAACGAGAAGACCAGAACGAGCCCCTGGTTTACCCGACGGTGTAAGGAGGCAAAAACAAAGTGCAATAGAGAATGGAAAAAGTACAGAAGGCAGAGAACACACGAAAATAGGGAGATCAGTCGCAGAGCCAGGAATGAGTACGCACAGGTAAGGAGGGAGGCCCAGCGACAGTATGAAAATGACATAGCATCGAGAATCAAGACTGACCCGAAACTGTTGTATAGCCACATCAGGAGGAAGACAACAGTCAAAGACCAGGTGATCAGATTAAGGACAGAAGGTGGAGAACTCACAAGAAATGATCAGAAGGTATGTGAGGAGCTGAACAGGAGATTTAAGGAAGTTTTTACAGTAGAGACAGGAAGGGCTGTGGGAAGACAGCACAGAAGGGAACATCAAGAGGGAATATACCAACAAGTGTTGGATGACATACGAACAACTGAGGAGGAGGTGAAGAAGCTCTTAAGTGACCTTGACACCTCAAAGGCGATGGGACCGGACATCTCCCCATGGATCCTTAGAGAAGGAGCAGAGATGCTGTGCGTGCCTCTAACCACAATCTTCAACACATCCCTTGAAACTGGGCAACTACCTGAGAAATGGAAGACAGCTAATGTAGTCCCCATATTTAAGAAAGGAAACAGAAACGAGGCACTAAACCACAGACCTGTGTCTCTGACATGTATTGTGTGCAAAGTCAAGGAGAAGATCATCAGGAGGAGAGTGGTGGAACACCTGGAAAGGAACAAGATTATAAATGAAAACCAGCATGGGTTCATGGAAGGCAAATCTTGTATCACAAACCTCCTGGAGTTTTATGACAAGGTAACAGAAGTAAGACACGAGAAAGAGGGGTGGGTAGATTGCGTTTTCCTAGACTGCAGGAAGGCCTTTGACACAGTTCCCCACAAGAGATTAGTGCAGAAGCTGGAGGATCAGGCGCATGTAAAAGGGAGGGCACTGCAATGGATAAGGGAATACCTGACAGGGAGGCAGCAACGAGTCATAGTACGTGAATAGGTATCACAGTGGGCGCCTGTTACGAGCGGGGCCCCACAGGGGTCAGTTCTAGGACCAGTGCTATTTTTGATATATGTGAACGACATGATGGAAGGAATAGACTGAAGTGTCCCTGTTCACAGATGACGTGAAGTTGATGAGAAGAATTAAATCGGACGAGGATGAGGCAGGACTGCAAAGAGACCTGGACAGGCTGGACATGTGGTCCAGTAACTGGCTTCTCGAATTCAATCCAGCCAAATGCAAAGTCATGAAGATTGGGGAGGGGCAAAGAAGACCGCAGACAGAGTATAGGCTAGGTGGACAAAGACTACAGACCTCACTCAGGGAGAAAGACCATGGGGTGACCATAACACCGAGCACATCACCGGAGGCACACATCAACCAAATAACCGCTGCAGCATACTGGCGCCTGGCAAACCTGAGAATAGCGTTCCGATACCTTAATAAGGAATCGTTCAAGACACTGTACACTGTGTATGTTAGGCCCATACTGGAGTATGCAGCACCAGTCTGGAACCCACACCTGGTCAAGCACGTCAAGAAGTTAGAGAAAGTACAAAGGTTTGCAACAAGGCTAGTCCCAGAGCTCAAGGGAATGTCGTACGAGGAAAGGTTAAGGGAAATCGGACTGACGACACTAGAGGACAGAAGGGTCAGGGGAGACATGATAACGACATCCAAGATACTGCGGGGAATAGACAAGGTGGACAGAGATAGGATGTTCCAGAGAGGGGACACAGGGACAAGGGGTCACAACTGGAAGCTGAAGACTCAGACGAGTCACAGGGACGTTAGGAAGTATTTCTTCAGTCATAGAGTTGTCAGCAAGTGGAATAGCCTAGCAAGTGAAGTAGTGGAGGCAGGAACCATGCATAGTTTTAAGAAGAGGTATGACAAAGCTCAGGAAGTAGAGAGAGGACCCAGTAGCGATCAGTGAAGAGGCGGGGCCAGGAGCTGAGTCTCGACCCCTGCAACCACAATTAGGTGAGTACAACACACACACACACACACACACACACGCACACACGTACACACACACACACACACACACACACACACACACACACGTACACACACACACACACACACCATTGTTCCATCTTCGAGAAAAAAGCAGGAAATTGAAAATGATTTCGTGTATAATCAACGTAGCAACTGCAAGGTCCTGGTTTTGCAACATCTCCCGCAGCTTCTTTCAACAATGATCTTGCAACATTCTTATATCCACAGACATGTTGTGTTATAGCGAAGTACTTACCACCCCCCCCACCCCCCCGTCACCACTGTAGTAATTGTTACCTCTCTCTCCCTCTCCCTCTCTCCCTCTCTCTCTCCCTCTCTCCCTCTCCCTCTCTTTTTTTTTTTTTTTTTTTTTTTTTTTTTTTTTACACAGGGTTTGACAAGGTTAAGGATCCCTAGCTTTATTGACAGCTATTTACAGGTTAAGGATTCCTAACTTTATTGGCAAGCTAAGAGCTGTTACCTACATCAGCTCATTTGAAAGCATTTTTGTTATGAGACATACAAGTAGGGAACAGGATGAAGTTGGAGCCATCTGTGGGCCAGCATTTTCATTTGATCAACTGACGTTATCTCGTTGACATCATTATGCTGTACGAATGTGTTCCATACTCGAGTCATCCTCTCTCTCTCTCCCTCTCTCTCCCTCTCTCTCTCCCTCTCTCTCTCCCTCTCTCTCTCCCTCTCTCCCCCTCTCTCTCTCCCTTTCTCTCCCTCCCTCCCTCTCCCTCCCTCTCTCTCCCTCCCTCTCCCTCTCTCTCTCTTTAACTACAAGTGGTAATAACTATAACCATATTTTTTAAAGAGGTGGACGGGTAAGCCAGCGGAAGGCCTCGGTCAGATGACCAAAAGCTCCAACTGGAGGTTATCATCTGACTAAAACCCGCGTCAGGAAATATTTGTCCTGATTCTTGACGAACCTAACGTAACGTCTCTCTCTCTCTCTCTCTCTCTCTCTCTCTCTCTCTCTCTCTCTCTCTCTCTCTTCTCCACCAACGATCTTGTTCTATTACGCAAATTATCCAGGTACCTATTTACTGAGGTGAACAATGACAGCAGGTGTAAGGTGAATAGCATCCAGGTACCTACATACTGCTAGGTGAACAATGACAAGTGTAAAGTGACAGCAGTGACTGCTAGGTGAACAGTGCCAGAAGATGTAAGGCGACTAACACCCAGGTACCTACTTACTGCTACATGAACAGGAACAGCGGGTGGAAGATGATTACGAACATAGCCCGTAGAAGACTGTTGTAGTGCTTCTTGTAGCAAATTCGCAAAGAACAGGATTATCTGGTCTAAGAGTCATCATACACAGGGTTCACTCACTGAGGGTCATCATACACAGGGTTCACTCACTGAGGGTCATCATACACAGGGTTCACTCACTGAGGGTCATCATACACAGGGTTCACTCACTGAGGGTCATCATACACAGGGTTCACTCACTGAGGGTCATCATACACAGGGTTCACTCACTGAGGGTCATCATACACAGGGTTCACTCACTGAGGGTCATCATACACAGGGTTCACTCACGGAAGGTCATCATACACAGGGTTCACTCACGGAAGGTCATCATACACAGGGTTCACTCACTGAGGGTCATCATACACAGGGTTCACTCACTGAGGGTCATCATACACAGCGTTCACTCACTGAGGGTCATCATACACAGGGTTCACTCACGGAAGGTCATCATACACAGGGTTCACTCACGGAAGGTCATCATACACAGGGTTCACTCACTGAGGGTCATCATACACAGGGTTCACTCACTGAGGGTCATCATACACAGGGTTCACTCACTGAAGGTCATCATACAGGGTTACCCAGTAATGGTCATCATACATAGGGTTCACTGTCATCATACACAAGGCCATCATACACATGGTTCACTAAGAGTCATCATACACAGGGTTCACTCATGGTCATCATACACAGGGTTCACTAAGGGTCATCACACACAGGGTTCACTCACTAAGGGTCATCACACACAGGGTTCACCCACTAAGGGTCATCATACACAGGGTTCACTCACTAAGGGTCATCATACACAGGGTTCATTAAGGGTCATACACTGGTTCACTCACTGAGGGTCATCATACACAGGGTTCACTCACTGAGGGTCATCATACACAGGGTTCACTAAGGGTCATTATATACACAGGGTTCACTAAGGGTCATCATACACAGGGTTCACTCACTAAGGGTCATACACAGGGTTCACTCAGTAAGAGTCATCATACACAGGGTTCACTAAAGGTCATCTAACACAGGGTTCACTCACTAAGGGTTATCATACACAGGGTTCACTAAGTCATCATACACAGGGTTCACTCACTAAGAGTCATACACAGGGTTCACTCACTGAGGGTCATCATACACAGGGTTCACTCACTGAGGGTCATCATGCACAGGGTTCACTAAGGGTCATCATACACAGGGTTCACTAAGGGTCATCATACACAGGGTTCACTAAGGGTCATCATACACAGGGTTCATTAAGGGTCATACACTGGTTCACTCACTGAGGGTCATCATACACAGGGTTCACTCACTGAGGGTCATCATGCACAGGGTTCACTAAGGGTCATCATACACAGGGTTCACTAAGAGTCATCATACACAGGGTTCACTCACTAAAGGTTATCATACACAGGGTTCACTCACTAAGGGTCATCATACACAGGGTTCACTCAGTAAGAGTCATCATCATACACAGGGTTCACTCACTAAAGGTTATCATACACAGGGTTCACTCACTAAGGGTCATCATACACAGGGTTCACTCAGTAAGAGTCATCATCATACACAGGGTTCACTCACTAAGGGTCATCATACACAGGGTTCACTCAGTAAGAGTCATCATCATACACAGGGTTCACTCACTAAGGGTCATCATACACAGGGTTCACTCAGTAAGAGTCATCATCATACACAGGGTTCACTCACTAAAGGTCATCATACACAGGGTTCACTCACTAAGGGTCATCATACACAGGGTTCACTCAGTAAGAGTCATCATCATACACAGGGTTCACTCACTAAAGGTTATCATACACAGGGTTCACTCACTAAGGGTCATCATACACAGAGTTCACTAAGTAAGGGTCATCAAACACAGGGTTCACTCACTAAGAGTCATCATACACATGGTTCACTCACTAAGAGTCATCATACACAGGGTTCACTCACTAAGAGTCATCATACACAGGGTTCACTAAGAGTCATCATACACAGGGTTCACTCACTAAGGGGTCATCATACACAGGGTTCACTCACTAAGGGTCATCATACACAGGGTTCACTCACTAAGAGTCATCATACACATGGTTCACTCACTAAGAGTCATCATACACAGGGTTCACTCACTAAGAGTCATCATACACAGGGTTCACTAAGAGTCATCATACACAGGGTTCACTCACTAAGGGGTCATCATACACAGGGTTCACTCACTAAGGGTCATCATACACAGGGTTCACTCACTAAGGGTTATCATACACAGGGTTCACTCACTAAGAGTCATCATACACAGGGTTCACTCACTAAGGGGTCATCATACACAGGATTCACTCACTAAGGGTCATCATACACAGGATTCACTCACTAAGGGTCATCATACACAGGGTTCACTCACTAAGGGGTTATCATACACAGGGTTCACTCACTAAGAGTCATCATACACAGGGTTCACTCACTAAGAGTCATCATACACAGGGTTCACTAAGAGTCATCATACACACGGTTCACTCACTTAGGGTTGTCATACTCAGGGTTCACTCACTAAGAGTCATCATACACAGGGTTCACTCACTGAGGGTCATCATACACAGGGTTCACTCACTAAAAGTCATCATACACAGGGTTCACTCACTAAGAGTCATCATACACAGGGTTCACTCACTGAGGGTCATCATACACAGGGTTCACTCACTAAAAGTCATCATACACAGGGTTCACTCACTAAGAGTCATCATACACAGGGTTCACTCACTAAGGGTCATCATACACAGGGTTCACTCACTAAGGGTCATCATACACAGGGTTCACTCACTAAGGGTCATCATACACAGGGTTCACTCACTAAAAGTCATCAAAGGGCTCTGGTGGCCTGGTGGTTAACGCTCTCGCTTCACACGGTGAGGGCCTGGGTTCGATTCCCAGCCAGAGTAGAAACATTGGACGTGTTTCTTTCCACCTGTTGTCTATGTTCCCCATCAGTAAAATGGGTACCTGGGTGTTAGTCGACTGGTGTGGGTCGCATCCTGGGACACTGACCTAAGGAGGCCTGGTCACAGACCGGGCCGCGGGGGCGTTGACCCCCGGAACTCTCTCCAGATAAACTCCAGAATACACAGGGTTCACTCACTAAGGGTCATCATACACAGGGTTCACTCACTAAGGGTCATCATACACAGGGTTCACCACAGACCAAGATATACTCTAGGAAAGGGCTTCCAAAGTTACTGGTAACTTAAGGGGAAGTGTAGCGTGACTTAAAGCCAGATTCTCCACTAGACACTTCCTCGACTAGTGGAAGGTCAGAACTGAACAAGGTCAGGCGTTACCAGCCGACCTTAACTCTGTGTGAGGAGGGGTTAAGCAGCTCAGATTGTCTGCTGGTGCTTAACGATGCAGCACCAGCAGGTTGCAATATTTAAACATCTTACGTCTGTACGAAGATAAACAATTTATGGCCAGAGAGAGTTATAAAACAAAGTATCCTTATTTTAGCTTCTAATAAGGATAATAATAATAATAATAATAATAATATTTACTACAAGTACCTGTACAAGGTATACAGGCCTAGCTGATGACGGTGACATACTACTATATAGAAAGCCGCTTGTTATGCTGAGCATTTCGGGCAAATTAGGTCACTTTTGTCCCAGGAT
>NC_091334.1:5972994-5987994 GCF_038502225.1 Cherax quadricarinatus | reverse complement strand
GTATAACAACTGTTGTAACACTGACAAGAGTCACAGTATAACTGTTGTAACACTGACAAGAGTCACAGTATAACAACTGTTGTAACACTGACAAGAGTCACAGTATAACAACTGTTGTAACACTGACAAGAGTCACAGTGTAACAACTGTTGTAACACTGACAAGAGTCACAGTATAACAACTGTTGTAACACTGACAAGAGTCACAGTATAACAACTGTTGTAACACTGACAAGAGTCACAGTGTAACAACTGTTGTAACACTGACAAGAGTCACAGTATAACAACTGTTGTAACACTGACAAGAGTCACAGTATAACAACTGTTGTAACACTGACAAGAGTCACAGTGTAACAACTGTTGTAACACTGACAAGAGTCACAGTGTAACACCACAACTGGATGGTTGCAGAAGTCAGTAACAAAGTATTTTGAAAAGAAATTCCCCCACACTACATTAATTAAGCCGGAGACTAAGACACAATATGAGATAATAACAAAATTTACTCCCGTCCTTATTAATTTTGACACTACTGTAGAGTTAACCAGACGTCTGGCAGCGAGGTTTCCTACCATGTAAATAAAGAACATTCGTATCTGAGCCATTTATTTCTCTTGGCGACAAAATTTTCCGCCTATTGAATACATGCATCTCAATTTTTTGGCTTGATTTTTATATAAAAAAATGATATATCATTTTTTCCCATGGATATTCTGAAAAAGTTTCGTGTGATTTTTTTTCTAAATCACAATGAATTCGGGACAACCACTCAGGACAACCACTCAGGACAACCACTCAGAGCAGTTACTCAGGACAACCACTCAGAGCAGTTACTCAGGACAACCACTCAGAGCAGTTACTCAGGACAACCACTCAGAGCAGTTACTCAGGACAACCACTCAGAGCAGCTACTCAGGACAACCACTCAGAGCAGTTACTCAGGACAACCACTCAGAGCAGTTACTCAGGACAACCACTCAGAGCAGTTACTCAGGACAACCACTCAGAGCAGTTACTCAGGACAACCACTCAGAGCAGTTACTCAGGACAACCACTCAGAGCAGTTACTCAGGACAATCACTCAGAGCAGTTTCTCAGGACAACCACTCAGAACAGTTACTCAGGACAACCACTCAGAACAGCTACTCAGGAGGTATCTCATTACCCAACAATCACCATCACCCATCAGACATACTCATCTAACATGCATAACCACGGCAGAATATACACGAAAATACACGAATATACACGAATATACGCTGAAATATACGAATATACAGGTTATACTAGGTTATCCTTGGCTATGCTGGGTTATATGTCACTGTCGCCCTCGGTACTGTCCTAGAGGACAGTACTTGTTAGATGGTGCTGTCACCCTGGTTACTGTCCTGGAGGACAGTACTTGTTAGATGGTGCTGTCACCCTGGGTACTGTCCTGGAGGACAGTACTTGTTAGATGGTGCTGTCACCCTAGGTACTGTCCTGGAGGACAGTATATGTTAGATGGTGCTGTCACCCTGGGTACTGTCCTGGAGGACAGTACTTGTTAGATGGTGCTGTCACCCTGGGTACTGTCCTGGAGGACAGTACTTGTTAGATGGCACTGTCACCCTGGGTACTGTCCTGGAGGACAGTACTTGTTAGATGGTGCTGTCACCCTGGGTACTGTGGAGGACAGTACATGTTAGATGGTGCTGTCACCCTGGGTACTGTCCTGGAGGACAGTACTTGTTAGATGGTGCTGTCACCCTGGGTACTGTCCTGGAGGACAGTACTTGTTAGATGGTGCTGTCACCCTGGGTACTGTCCTGGAGGACAGTACTTGTTAGATGGTGCTGTCACCCTGGGTACTGTCCTGGAGGACAATACCCAGGGTTCTACAATGTTAACTTAAAGTTCCCTAACTTGTTGTACAAGCTAAAAGCTGTAACTTACATCAGCTCTCTCTCTCTCTCTCTCTCTCTCTCTCTCTCTCTCTCTCTCTCTCTCTCTCTCTCTCTGTCTTGGTATAATTTCGCCTGGGTTTGCCTTAAATAAGTAATGTTGGGGAGGGAGGAGAGGAGCATAGAGAGGGAGCGAGAGAGAGAGGGGGAGAGGGGGAGAGAGAGAGAGAGAGAGAGAGAGAGAGAGGGAGGGAGGGGGATCGTAAAGTGACGGAGGACGGACAGGAAGGGGGTGAGGTGGTGGGGGGATGGGGTGATAGAGAAGCGACACCCACTGAGAGTGCTTAAAAGAAACTCTGCCTGGCAGGGGTTTACCCTATAAATCACATGGGGGAGGGGGGATTAGGGGGAGGGAGGGGGGATTAGAGGTAGGGGGAGCGAGGGGTACGGGAAGAGGGGTAGGGGAGATGGAAGGAGAGGGAAGTAGGGGGGGGCGCGTCGTAGCTAAATTAGTCCGGGGGGGGCGGGTAGGGGGGTTGTAAATAAGACCAAAACTGGGAATATTTCTGTGTGTGATGCTAGTATGGTGTTCGTCATACCTGGAGGGATACTCCAAGTATCCATCACTGGGAGGGATACTCCAGGAGGTAACCCTTACAGGGAGGGATACTCCAGATATACCTTACAGGAGGATACTCCAGGTTTCTCTCACAGGGAGGGATACTCCAGGTATCTCTCATAGGGAGGGATACTCCAAAAGATAACCCTTACAGGGATGGATACTCCAGATATACCTCACAGGGGGGATACTCCAGGTATCTCTCACAGGAAGGGTTACTCACAGGAAGGGATACTCCCTTACACGGAGAGATACTCCAGATATACCTCACAGGGAGAGCTACTCCAGGAGATAACCCTTACAGGGAGGGATACTCAAAGAGGTATCCAACACAGGGAGGGATACTCCAGGTATCTTACAGGGAGGGATACTCAGGGTATCTCTCACATGGAAGGATACTCCAGGAGGTATCTCTCACAGGGAGGAATACTTCAGGAGGTATCCCTCACAGGGAGGGTTACTACTATCTTTGCCTCAATCATCCGATACATTAACTTATATTCCTTCAGCATCACTATCTTTGCCTCAATCATCCGATACACAAACTTACATACCTTCAGCATCACTATCTTTGCCTCAGCCATCCGATAGCGGTTCACTATCCACCATGGAGATAACAGTAGTAATAATAAATATATCACCAGGCAACAACCCCTTCTTGCATCTATCTTCCTGATGTCCGCTCATTTAGTGTGTTTCCGGTGATGTGTGAAGGAGAGGGATTGTGGTATCATATCTCAGTTGCCGTGTACAGCCTCATCCGACGCGACGCCTTACTGGCACGGCAGAAGTGACAATAACCATCCAGAATAGAGATGACATGCTGAGACCAGTTGTATCTTGAAGTAGCGAGTCTACAAGAGTGTAGGAGGTAGCAGCAGTAGTACAGAGGTAATGTGCTCAAGGGGATTAACACCTCCCAGTCATGGTCAAGCCCTTAATAAAATGGCGTCACCTGTGTTATACTGTGTCATTTTGTGTCACCTGCATCATCCCACCCCCCGTGTCACTTGTTCCATCTCACGTCACCTGCTTCACCCTGTGACATCTCACATCATCTACATAACCTTGTGACATCTCACATCATTTACATCACCCTGTGTCACTTGTGTCTTCTCACGTCACCTGTATCACCCAGTGTCACTTGTGTCATACATGTCACCTTCTGCACCCTGTATCATCTATGTCATCTCACGTCACCTGCATATTCCCCCATGTATCATCTACGTGTGTAAACCAACTATGATGCTATAGTTTGCCTCATACACACACACACACACACATGTACAACCTGCCACAGAACTGCAGGAGGCCAAGAGAAGAATGCGACGAGAGCAACAAAGCAATGGTAGACACACTAGCCGAGGTGGCCAGAAGAGCTCACATGGGGAGAGCAAAGTTACTAGTTAAGGGTGACTTCAATCACAAGAAAATTGACTGGGAAAACCTGAAGCCCCATGGGTGTCCCAAAACATGGAGAGCCAAGATGATGGAGACATTACCAGAGAGAAAGGTGAGGATGATCCAGCAAGACTGGACCTTGTATTCACCTTGAGTAGTTCCAGCATTGAGGATATCACGTACGATAGGCCCCTTGGAGCTAGTGATCATGTGATTCTGTGCTTTGATTACACAATTGAGCTACAGGTGGAGAGGTTAGCAGGAACAGGACGAGAAAACCAAACTACAAAAGAAAAGGGGGGATGGCGACTACACAGGCATGTGGAACTTCCTGCAAGACGTTCAATGGAAGAGAGAATTGGCAGGAAAATCAGCAAAAGAAAGGATGGACTATATGACAACAAAATGCAGGGAGGCAGAGGAGAGGTTTGCTCCCAAGGGAAACAGAAACAATGGGAAGGCCAGAACTAGTCTTTGGTTCACCCAAAGGTGTCTGGAGGCAAAAAATTAGTGCACTAAAGAATGGAAAAAGTACAAAAATCAAAGGACCCAGGAAAATAAAGAGATCATCAGAAGAGCCAGAAACGAATATGCACAGATAAGAAGGGAGGCTCAGCGACAATACGAAAAATGACACGGCATTGAAAGTCAAGACCTAAAGCTGTTGTATAGCCACTTCAGAAGAAAAACAATCATACTGAGGAAAGAAGGTGGGGAGTTCACAGGAAACGACCAAGAGGTATGTGAGGAGCTTAACATGAGATTTAAAGAAGTATTTACAGCGGCGACAGGAACGACTCCATTAATTCAGAGTAGGAAGGTGCACCAACAAGAGCTGGATGAAATACACACAACCGAGGAAGAGGTGGAGAAGCTGCTATGTGAACTTGATACCTCAAAGGCGGTGGGACCAGACATATCTCCCTGGGTCCTTAGAGAGGGAGCAGAGATGTGTATGCCACTAACAAAAATCTTCAACACATCTATTGAAACTGGGCAACTACCTGAGGTATGGAAGATGGTGAATGTAGTCCCAGTTTTTAAGAAAGGAGACAGACACGAGGCATTAAACTACAGTCCTGTGTCACTGCAAAGTCAGGGAGATCATCATCAGGAGGAGAGTGGAGTACTTAGAAAGACATAGGCTCATAAACAACAACCAGCACTGGTTCAGGGAAGGAAAATCCTGTGACACAAACCTACGGGAGTTTTATGACAAGGTAACAGAAGCAAGACACGAAAGAGAGGGGTAGATAGACTGCATTTTCTTGGACTGCAAGAAGGCCTTTGACACAGTTCCTCAAAAGAGGTTAATGCAAAAGCTTGATTATCAGGTATGCATCACAGAAAAGGCACTGCAGTTAATCATAGAATACCTGACAGGGAGGCAACAACGAGTCATGGTACGTGATGAGGTGTCAGAGTGGGCGCCTGTGACAATTGGGCATCCACAGGGGTCAGTCCTAGGACCTGTGCTGTTTTTGGAATATGTGAATGACATAACGGAAGGGATAGACTCAGAAGTGTCCTTGTTTGCAGATGACGTGAAGTTAATGAGAAGAATTAAATCGGTCGAGGATCAGGCAGGACTACGAAGAGACCTGAACAGGATACAAGCCTGGTCCAGCAACTGGCTCCTTGAATTTAACCCCGACAAATGCAAAGTCATGAAAATCGGGGAAGGGCAAAGAAGACTTCAGACAGAGTATAGTTTAGGTGGCCAAAGACTGCAAACCTCACTCAAGGAAAAAGATTTCATGGTGAGTATAATACCGAGCATATCTCCTGAGGCACACATCAGTCAGATGACTGCTGCAGCATACGGGTATCTGGCAAACCTGAGAATAGCGTTTCGATACTTCAGTAAGAAATCGTTCAAGACTCTGTACACTATATACTCCAGGCCCATACTGGAGTACGCAGCACCAGTTTGGAATCCACACCTGGTCAAGCACGTTAAGAAATTAGAGAAAATGCAAAGGTTTGCAGCAAGACTAGTCACAGAGCTTAGGGGATTGTCCTACGAAGGAAGGTTAAGGAAAATCGGAATGACAAAACTGCAGGACAGGAAGGTCAGAGGTGACATGATAACGACATATAAAAAAATGCGAGGAGTTGACAAGGTGGACAAAGACAGGATGTTCCAGAGATGGAACAAAGAAACAAGGGGTCACAATTGGAAGTTGAAGACTCCTACGAGTCAAAGGGATGATAAGAAGTATTTCTTCAGCCATAGAGTTGTCAGGCAGTGGAATAGCCTAAAAGTGACGTAGTGGAGACAGGAACCACACATAGTTTTAAGACGAGGTATGATAAAGCTCAAGGAACAGGGAGAGAGAGGATCTAGTAACAATCAGTGAAGAGGCAGGGTCAGCAGCTATGACTCGGCCCTTGCAACCACAAATAGGCGAGTACAAATGGGTGAGTACACACATACACACACTCCCCCTCTCTCCTACCTTTCCCTTCTCTCTCTCTCTCTCTCTCCCTCTCTCATCCCCATTTTCCCTTCTCTCTCTCTCTCTCCCTCTCTCATCCCCATTTTCCCTTCTCTCTCTCTCTCCCTCTCTTACTCTCTCTCCCTCTGCCTTTTTCTTTCTCACTCTTCCCCTCTCTCCTTCTACCTTTCCCTTCTCTCTCTCTCTCAAAAAAAAAAAAATATGGTGGAGACTCGCAGGAACCAGGGATCAGATGAGAATGGTACTGGTAAGGAGGAGTGGATGGAGGAGCAGAGGAAAAGGATGGAACAAGAGTGGGAGAGAAAATTAGGAGAGCTTTCTGAGAAAATGGAGAAAGCTCTCTGTGAAATTGGGAAAGAGGTTAGAGAAGGAGACAAAGAATTGGGAGGCACAAGTCGAAACTGCAGTAGCCAGGATAAGGGCCCTAGAAGTTGAGATAAACAGGCTGAAGCGAGTTACAGGGGCAGTGACCAGAGAAGACAGCATATGAAGCTGAGAGGCCGAACAGGAAGGAAGGAGATATGAATTATGCTAAGGTCGTATCAGCCTGCCAAGAAGGGCCAAGGAGTGAAAGGGAAGAACAGCTGGGTGCAGATGGAGAGGGTGATAGGTCGAATGCTGAGGCACAACCACGCTACAAAGAGCCACTGGAAAAATCAAGGGAGAAAATGACCACATACAGACAGGATCCAGAGTCACAGAGGATGAGGCAATGGGAGGAGGAAAGGGGCAAAATCAGTGTTTATCCATGGGCTTCGGGACAGAGAGGAAAGGACACACACTGAAAGGCGGCAGGAAGAAAGAAAGGAGATTGAGAAAATCATCACGGAAATAGGTGAAGAAGAGATGGACAAGATTGTAAATTTTCAGAGAATAGGGGGGTACTTGAAGGGGAGAAACCGACCGATCAAGCTGATTCTCAGGACAGAAACAGTGCAGAACAGGATCCTCCAAGAGAAACCATGGTTGAAATACTCAGAAGAGTACAAGAGGGTGTTCCTAGACAGAGCCAGAACACAAACAGAACACAAACAGTGCCGTATGTCTCGTTGTGCTCCGGGTTTTCTCGTGTTTACTCGGTCGCTCTTACGTGCTAGAACTTTAATTTGTGCCATCAATCCTATACGATACATCCCTCTAGCGCCTGGAACCAATCTTGGGCGGAAAACATTATATTCTGAGTCAAAAAAGGAGAATTAGTGTGCACTACCTAGCAGAGTTTACTGCCAGAGGGGAATCATAGGCCTGTGTGCCGTGTGCAAAATAATAATAATAGAACTTTTCTTTGTCAGAGGAAAGAAAGTCTCCCTGATAACATTGGTGTATACATAGTGTATAGTGTATACTACAGTGGCTCCCTAGTATATAGATGATAAAGGCTAAAGTGTCATTTGAAAACAGGTGAATTTGTAAATGAAATGTTAAGCCTATAGAGGCAGGTGCCAGAAGTCGCCAGAATCTTACCACAGTGGTCAGCTGTTTTAATAATCTTTCTGGCCTGCTAGTGTACTCGCATATAATCTAGTGATACCAGTGAATAGCAGAATACAGTGTTGTAGTAGCAACTAACCAGTATTATAATGGTACTTAGTGGAGTGGAGTGACTTTCATTAGTTTCTTTTTTCTTGAAATACCAGACGTATACTGTGAATTTCGTATAACCTGTAGTTACCAGCGGTCGCAATATACACAACGAGAAGCAATTATTACTACAGAAAAAGCGTCCTTCCTCCATAATTTCCACCAGTCAACTATAGTGATAATATAGCATTTATTGTGGTGGAGACGAAAAAAAACTAGAAAAGCTAGATACAGCGATTGATAAACAAGGGTTGAGGCTCGACCGTTCGTCACTGTAGGAGCTGCCAGAAATCACCGGTTCTTCAACACGCAAGTTATACTTTTGTATCAATCAAAACACATATTACTCGGGTAGATAATTTCAAGTAGATCCTTCATGTGTTAGCCCAAATCACCGACTAGTATGTTTTAAATAAGTGACCCACTGATCAGATCAGATCGACTGGTCCGAACCCTCGACTGGTCCGAACCCTTGATGGTCCGAACACTTGACTGGTTTCAAACGGATTCGTTGGACAATAAATCAGACTGTAAACGGATGGGGTTGTAGGCGCCCTTATCAAACACAAACAATAAATATAAATCAGGAACGTACACGGTAAGCTGTCCAATTAGTTAGAAATAGAAATACAAATAGCTAGAGCTTCATTTAAGGAGGTTATTAATAGAGTATTCAAGAGGTTGCTTGTAGAATTACAGTAAATCAACCACTCAAATCATTATGAAGCTCTGTATAGTCTGCAGTCAATCAAACAAACGGGCTTCCACATGGATAAATTGTCATTTTTGTGGAAATTGGTGTCACGCCCCTTGTGCAGATATCCAAGAACTAGCTACAAGCAGTATTAAAACAGGGAAGTGTTTTTGGGTATGCCCAAATGAGGAAAATCTGTGGACTAAAATCACAAGGGTATTAAAAGAGGATAACATCAAAGCTGCTTTCATAGACAACCTGGAAGCTTTCTACAACAGATGGGAACATAAAAAGTCTGGGCTGAATGGTACTGCCCTTGATACTGGCCATGTAGTCAGAAACTGTAAGGCTGGAGGTGATGTCCTGGTAGTCAGTAAATGTGGGGCTGATAGTGCTGTCCTGGGAGACAGTAATGGTGAAGCTGGAGGTGCTGTCCTGGGAGACAGTAATGGTGAAGCTGGAGGTGCTGTCCTGGGAGACAGTAATGGTGAAGCTGGAGGTGCTGTCCTGGGAGACAGTAATGGTGAAGCTGGAGGTGCTGTCCTGGGAGACAGTAATGGTGAAGCTGGAGGTGCTGTCCTGGGAGACAGTAATGGTGAAGCTGGAGGTGCTGTCCTGGGAGACAGTAATGGTGAAGCTGGAGATTTTGTCCAGGTAGTCGGGAATTATACGCAGGAAGGAATACATATAAATGACCTCATAGGGGACAGGAGCCGTAGTGGGGAAACAAGTGTAGTCAAAGATAAGATAAAACCAATATTGCAAACTAGAAATACCACAGGAAATAGCAAACAAGAGGACTCCACTAGCAATAGTGAGGATATATTACCAAAAACAACTGGTGGGAGCTCCATTGTTGGTGCTAGGGAGGATAGGAATAAGACAGGGAAACATGCACCAACAGGAAATACAGTCACAGAAACCCAAGGCAAACGGAAACCAAGCCTGTGCACATACTATGCACTTGGTATCTGCAGGCATGGGAAATCTGGAAAAACAGACGGGACGTGCAACTATGACCACCCTAGAAAATGCCATGCCCATATGACAACAGAAAAATGCAAACTAGCTTCCTGTAAGCTTTTTCACCCTGAACTGTGTACCTCTTCAGTACAGGAAAGACTGTACTGTAACTTAAATTGCCAGGCACACCATCTAAAGGGGACAAAAAGATGCAAAACATCCAGGCCATGGGAAAACCTGGGTAGTCACAGCCACTCAAGAGGGAGAGGTTTTTTAGTGCCAGGAAGGAAAAAAAACTGGCAGGAAATTGCAGAAATCGTACACCAAATCCAGTCATTCCTGGAGTGGAACCACAGTCGATGGCCTCCACTCCAAACCAACAGATACAGATACTAATGCCGGAAAAAAAATCCCCCCCCAGTACCAACAATACCACCAGTCCGATGACATTCTTCTTTGCAAATATACAGGGTCTAAAGCCAGCAACAAACAACAAAATACCTTTCATCCGTGGACTGCTTGCAGAGGCAAAGGCAATGTTCGCGGCTTTCACTGAGACCCACATAAAGGATCACTTGGACAACGAAATATGGATCCCAGGTTACAACCTATACAGATGTGACAGAGTGAACAGGCAAAAGGGGGGGGGGGTTGGCCTGTACATTGCAGAGTCACTTGTTTGCACAGAACTGCTAAATGCCTCAAATGATGTAGTGGAAGTTTTAGCAGTAAAGGTCGAGAACCAAAACCTAGTCATTGTGGTAGTCTACAAGCCTCCGGATGCAACATCCCAGCAATTCCAGGAACAGCTGTTAAAAATTGACCACTGTCTGGAAAATCTTCCAGCTCCTGCACCCAACATCTTGCTCCTGGGGGATTTCAACTTAAGGCACCTAAAATGGAGGAATATAGCAAATAATATTGTTGCAGTAATAACACCAGGAGGCAGCTCTGATGAAAACTCACACGAGCTTTTAAATCTCTGCACAAAATTCAATTTAAACCAGCAAATAATAGAGCCTACTAGACTGGAGAATACACTAGACCTCATCTTCACTAACAATGATGATCTGATAAGAAATGTCACCATATCAAAAACAATATACTCAGATCACAACATAATTGAGGTTCAGACATGTATGCGTGGAGCCCCTGACCGACATAATGAGACTAGTCAAGAGGGAGCATTCACCAAATTCAACTTCAATAACAAAAACAAAGTGGGACCAAGTAAACCAAGTCCTAACCGATATAAGCTGGGAAGATATACTAAGCAACACAGACCCCAACGTATGCCTAGAACAGATTAACTTGGTGGCACTCGATGTATGCACAAGGCTTATTCCTCTAAGAAAAAGGACGAGTAGATGTAAAATAGAAAGAGACAGGCGCTCCCGTTACAGGCGACGGAAAAGAATAACAGAGCGGCTAAAAGAGGTCAATATATCTGAAATGCGTAGGGAGACACTGGTCAGAGAAATAGCAAGCATCGAACTCAAGCTAAAGGAATCTTATAGGAGTCAGGAATCGCGGGAAGAACTAAAAGCCATAAATTAAATCGAAAGAAACCCAAAGTATTTCTTCTCCTATGCCAAACCAAAGTCGAGAACAACATCCAGTATTGGGCCCCTACTTAAACAAGATGGGTCCTACACAGATGACAGCAAGGAAATGAGTGAGCTACTCAAGTCCCAATATGATTCAGTTTTTAGCAAGCCGCTAACCAGACAGAGTCGAAGATCAAAATGAATTTTTTATGAGAGAGCCACAAAATTTGGTTAACACAAGCCTATCCGATGTTATCCTGACGGCAAATGACTTCGAACAGGCGATAAATGACATGCCCATGCACTCTGCCCCAGGGCCAGACTCATGGAACTCCGTGTTCATCAAGAACTGCAAGAAGCCCCTATCACGAGCCTTTTCCATCCTATGGAGAGGGAGCATGGACACGGGGGTCGTCCCACAGTTACTAAAAACAACAGACATAGCCCCACTCCACAAAGGGGGCAGTAAAGCAATAGCAAAGAACTACAGACCGATAGCACTAACATCCCATATCATAAAAATCTTTGAAAGGGTCCTAAGAAGCAAGATCACCACCCATCTAGAAACCCATCAGTTACACATCCCAGGGCAACATGGGTTTAGAACAGGTCGCTCCTGTCTGTCTCAACTATTGGATCACTACGACAAGGTCCTAAATGCACTAGAAGATAAAAAGAATGCAGATGTAATATATACAGACTTTGCAAAAGCCTTCGACAAGTGTGACCATGGCGTAATAGCGCACAAAATGCGTGCTAAAGGAATAACAGGAAAAGTCGGTCGATGGATCTATAATTTCCTCACTAACAGAACACAGAGAGTAGTCGTCAACAGAGTAAAGTCCGAGGCAGCTACGGTGAAAAGCTCTGTTCCACAAGGCACAGTACTCGCTCCCACCTTGTTCCTCATCCTCATATCCGACATTGACAAGGATGTCAGCCACAGCACCGTGTCTTCCTTTGCAGATGACACCCGAATCTGCATGACAGTGTCTTCCATTGCAGACACTGCAAGGCTCCAGGCGGACATCAACCGAATCTTTCAGTGGGCTGCAGAAAACAATATGAAGTTCAACGATGAGAAATTTCAATTACTCAGATATGGTAAACACGAGGAAATTAAATCTTCATCAGAGTACAAAACAAATTCTGGCCACAAAATAGAGCGAAACACCAACGTCAAAGACCTGGGAGTGATCATGTCGGAGGATCTCACCTTCAAGGACCATAACATTGTATCAATCGCATCTGCTAGAAAAATGACATGATGGATAATGAGAACCTTCAAAACTAGGGAGGCCAAGCCCATGATGACACTCTTCAGGTCACTTGTTCTATCTAGGCTGGAATATTGCTGCACACTAACAGCACCTTTCAAGGCAGGTGAAATTGCTGACCTAGAAAATGTACAGAGAACCTTCACGGCGCGCATAACGGAGATAAAACACCTCAATTACTGGGAGCGCTTGAGGTTCCTGAACCTGTATTCCCTGGAACGCAGGCGGGAGAGATACATGATTATATACACCTGGAAAATCCTAGAGGGACTAGTACCGAACTTGCAAACGAAAATCACTCACTACGAAAGCAAAAGACTTGGCAGACGATGCAACATCCCCCCAATGAAAAGCAGGGGTGTCACTAGCACGTTAAGAGACCATACAATAAGTGTCAGGGGCCCGAGACTGTTCAACTGCCTCCCAGCATACATAAGGGGGATTACCAACAGACCCCTGGCAGTCTTCAAGCTGGCACTGGACAAGCACCTAAAGTCGGTTACTGACCAGCCGGGCTGTGGCTCGTACGTTGGTTTGCGTGCAGCCAGCAGCAACAGCCTGGTTGATCAGGCTCTGATCCACCAGGAGGCCTGGTCACAGACCGGGCCGCGGGGGCGTTGACCCCCGGAACTCTCTCAAGGTAAACTCCAGGTAAACAGCAGAGGGAGAGGACAAAAAAGCGAAAGGAGTTAGGAAAGGAGACAAGGACGGAACCAGCAGAGGTCAGTCAGAGCAGAACAGCGCAGCAAGGGCAAGCACACACACAACTATCCTCAGAACCCCACAACCTACCACACCATCCCAACACACACTACAATCCATACCCACAGCTTCCACCCATCACCGAGCTATAGAATCCCACAGTATGCTACCAGGTCTCCCACCCTCACAGGCCCCCCAAACCACAGTGTTGGAAAGGAAACTGAAGGTATGGTACACAAACGCTGATGGAATAACAAATAAGTGGGAGGAGTGGCACGAAAGAATCAAAGAGTCATCACCGAACATCATAGCTTTCACAGAAACGAAGCTTACAGGTATGATAACAGATGCCATCTCTCCAATGGGATACCAGATCCTGAAGAAAGACAGAGGGAACAGAGGGGGGGGGGTTGGAGGAGTGTCACTGCTGATCAAAAACCGATGGAATTTTGATGAGCTGGAGAGAGGAGACAGCGGAGAAGTAATTACCTAGCGGGAATGCTTCACTCTGGAGGTCCCAAGGTGGTAATTGCAGTGATGTATAACCCACCACAGAACAGCCAAGGAGGCCAAGGCAAGACTGCAGTGGCCAGAAGAGCTCATGCATGCAGGGCAAAGCTCCTGATCATGGGTGACTTTAACCACAAGGAGATCGATTGGGAGAACTTGGAGCCACATGGAGGCCAAGATACATGGAGGGCTAAGATGATGGAGGTGGTACTGGAAAACTTCATGTACCAACACATAAGGGACACTACAAGAGAGAGAGGAGAGAATGAACCAGCAAGACTGGACTTAGTATTCACCTTGAGTAGTGCAGATATTAAGAACATCACATATGAAAGACCCCTTGGAGCCAGCGATCATGTGGTTTTAAGCTTCGAATACACAGTAGAGCTACAAGTGGAGGGGAAAGCAGGAAGGCCGGGACGAATGAGCCAAACTACAAGAAAGGGGACTACACGGGAATGAGGAACTTCCTGAACGGGGTTCAGTGGGACAGAGAACTGGCAGGGAAGCCAGTTAATGAGATGATGGCATATGAAGCAACAATGTGCAAGGAGGCTGAGGAGAGGTTTGTACCCAAGGGTAACAGGAATAATGAAAAAGCCAGGATGAGCCCATGGTTCACCCAAAGATGCAAGGAGGCAAAAACCAAGTGTGCTAGGGAATGGAAGAAATATAGAAGGCAAAGGACCCAGGAGAATAAGGAGAGCAGTCGTAGAGCCAGAAACGAATATGCACAGATAAGAAGGGAGGCCCAACGACAATATGAAAACGACATAGCAGCGAAAGCCAAATCTGACCCGAAACTGTTATACAGCCACATCAGGAGGAAAACAACAGTCAAGGACCAGGTAATCAGGCTAAGAAAGGAAGGAGGAGAGACAACAAGAAATGGCCATTAAGTACGTGAGGAACTCAACAAGAGATTCTAAGAAGTGTTCACAGAGGAGACAGAAGGGGCTCCAGAAAGACGGAGAGGTGGGGCACACCACCATGTGCTGGACACAGTACACACAACCGAGGAAGAAGTGAAGAGGCTTCTGAGTGAGCTAGATACCTCAAAGGCAATGGGGCCAGATAACATCTCTCCATGAGTCCTGAGAGAGGGAGCAGAGGCGCTATGTGTACTCCTAACAACAATATTCAATACAACTATCGAAACAGGGAGATTGCCTGAGGCATGGAAGACAGCAAATGTAGTCCCAATCTTTAAAAAAGGAGACAGACATGAAGCGTTAAACTACAGACCAGTGTCACTGACATGTATAGCATGAAAAGTCATGGAGAAAATTATCAGGAGAAGAGTGGTGGAACACCTAGAAAGGAATGATCTCATCAACAGCAGCCAACATGGTTTCAGGGACGGGA
>NC_091334.1:5960494-5962994 GCF_038502225.1 Cherax quadricarinatus | reverse complement strand
GACTGAGGGACTGATCACCTTACATCAAGACTGAGGGACTGATCACCTTACATCAAGACTGAGGGACTGATCACCTTACATCAAGACTGAGGGACTGATCACCTTACATCAAGACTGAGGGACTGATCACCTTACATCAAGACTGAGGGACTGATCACCTTACATCAAGACTGAGGGACTGATCACCTTACATCAAGACTGAGGGACTGATCACCTTACATCAAGACTGAGGGACTGATCACCTTACATCAAGACTGAGGGACTGATCACCTTACATCAAGACTGAGGGACTGATCACCTTACATCAAGACTGAGGGACTGACTACCTTACATCAAGACTGAGGGACTGATCACCTTACATCAAGACTGAGGGACTGATCACCTTACATCAAGACTGAGGGACTGATCACCTTACATCAAGACTGAGGGACTGATCATCTTACATCAAGACTGAGGGACTGATCACCTTACATCAAGACTGAGGGACTGATCACCTTACATCAAGACTGAGGGACTGATCACCTTCCATCAAGACTGAGGGACTGATCACCTTCCATCAAGACTGAGGGACTGATCACCTTCCATCAAGACTGAGGGACTGATCACCTTCCATCAAGACTGAGGGACTGATCACCTTCCATCAAGACTGAGGGACTGATCACCTTCCATCAAGACTGAGGGACTGATCACCTTCCATCAAGACTGAGGGACTGATCACCTTCCATCAAGACTGAGGGACTGATCACCTTCCATCAAGACTGAGGGACTGATCACCTTCCATCAAGACTGAGGGACTGATCACCTTACATCAAGACTGAGGGACTGATCACCTTACATCAAGACTGAGGGACTGATCACCTTACATCAAGACTGAGGGACTGATCACCTTACATCAAGACTGAGGGACTGATCACCTTACATCAAGACTGAGGGACTGATCACCTTACATCAAGACTGAGGGACTGATCACCTTACATCAAGACTGAGGGACTGATCACCTTACATCAAGACTGAGGGACTGACTACCTTACATCAAGACTGAGGGACTGATCACCTTACATCAAGACTGAGGGACTGATCACCTTACATCAAGACTGAGGGACTGATCATCTTACATCAAGACTGAGGGACTGATCACCTTACATCAAGACTGAGGGACTGATCACCTTACATCAAGACTGAGGGACTGATCACCTTCCATCAAGACTGAGGGACTGATCACCTTCCATCAAGACTGAGGGACTGATCACCTTCCATCAAGACTGAGGGACTGATCACCTTCCATCAAGACTGAGGGACTGATCACCTTCCATCAAGACTGAGGGACTGATCACCTTCCATCAAGACTGAGGGACTGATCACCTTCCATCAAGACTGAGGGACTGATCACCTTCCATCAAGACTGAGGGACTGATCACCTTCCATCAAGACTGAGGGACTGACTACCTTACATCAAGACTGAGGGACTGATCACCTTCCATCAAGACTGAGGAACTGATCACTTTCCATCAAGACTGAGGGACTGATCACCTTCCATCAAGACTGAGGGACTGATCACCTTACATCAAGACTGAGGGACTGATCACCTTACATCAAGACTGAGGGACTGATAACCTTCCATCAAGACTGAGGGACTGATCACCTTCCATCAAGACTGAGGGACTGATCACTTTCCATCAAGACTGAGGGACTGACTACCTTACATCAAGACTGAGGGACTGATCACCTTCCATCAAGACTGAGGAACTGATCACTTTCCATCAAGACTGAGGGACTGACTACCTTACATCAAGACTGAGGGACTGATCACCTTCCATCAAGACTGAGGGACTGATCACCTTCCATCAAGACTGAGGGACTGATCACCTTCCATCAAGACTGAGGGACTGATCACCTTACATCAAGACTGAGGAACTGATCACTTTCCATCAAGACTGAGGAACTGATCACTTTCCATCAAGACTGAGGGACTGATCACCTTCCATCAAGACTGAGGAACTGATCACCTTCCATCAAGACTGAGGAACTGATCACTTTCCATCAAGACTGAGGGACTGATCACCTTCCATCAAGACTGAGGAACTGATCACTTTCTATCAAGACTGAGGGACTGATCACTTTCCATCAAGACTGAGGGACTGATCACCTTCCATCAAGACTGAGGGACTGATCACCTTCCATCAAGACTGAGGGACTGATCACCTTCCATCAAGACTGAGGGACTGATCACTTTCCATCAAGACTGAGGGACTGATCACCTTACATCAAGACTGAGGGACTGATCACCTTACATCAAGACTGAGGGACTGATCACCTTCCATCAAGACTGAGGAACTGATCACCTTACATCAAGACTGAGGGACTGATCACCTTCCATCAAGACTGAGGGACTGATCACCTTCCATCAAGACTGAGGAACTGATCACCTTCCATCAAGACTGAGGGACTGATCACCTTCCATCAAGACTGAGGGACTGATCACTTTCCATCAAGACTGAGG
>NC_091334.1:5926319-5960394 GCF_038502225.1 Cherax quadricarinatus | reverse complement strand
CAAACAGTGCAGAACAGGATCCTCCAAGAGAAACCACGGTTGAAGGAGTCGGCAGAATACATGAGGGTGTTCCTAGACCGAGACAGAACACAAGCAGAACGACAGCAGCTGAGGGAGAGGACACATAAACGAAAGGAGCTAGGAGGAGAGACAAGGACAGAATCAGCAGAGGACAACCAGAGCAAGCACACACAGAACCATCCCCAGAACCCCACAACCACTCGCACTATCCCAACACAAACCACACCCACAGCTCCCACCCAACACTCAGTTATAGAATCCCACAGTACACTGCCAGGTCCCTCACCCTCACAGGCTCCCCAAAACACAGTATTGGAAATGAAACTGAAGGTATGGTACACCAATGCTGATGGAATAACAAATAAGTGGGAGGAATGGCATGAAGAGGCATCAGCGGACATCAAAGCTCTCACAGAAATCAAGCTCACAGGTATGATAACAGATGCCATCTTTCCAACAGGATATTAGATCCCGAGGAAAGACAGAGGGAACAGAGGGGGTTGAGGAGTGGCACTGCTGGTCAAAAACCAAAGGGATTTGGATGAGCTGGAGAGAGGAGACAGAGGAGAAGCAAGAGATTACATAATAGGAACGCTTCAGTCTGGAGGTCCCAAGGTGGTAATTGCAGTGATGTATAACCCACCACTGAACAGCAGGAGGCCAAGGCAAGAGTATGATGAGAATAATAGAGCAATGGTTGACACACTGACTGAAGTGGCAAGAAGGGCTCATGCGAGCAGGGCAAAGCTACTGATCATGGGTGACTTCAATCACAAGGAAATCGATTGGGACAACTTGGAGCCACATGGGGACCAAGAAACGTGGAGGGCTAAGATGGAGGTGGTACTGGAAAACTTCATGTACCAACACATAAGGGACACTACCAGAGAGAAAGAGGAGAGAATGAACCAGCGAGATTGGACCTAGTATTCACCTTGAGTAGTGCAGTTATTGAGGACATCACATATGAAAGACCCCTTGGGGCCAGCGATCATGTGGTTTTAATATTCGAATACAAGAGGGGAGAGCAGGAAGAGCCGGATGAATGAAGCCAAACTACAAGAAGGGGCACTATGTGGGAATGAAGAACTTCCTGAACAGGGTTCAGTGAGACAGAGAAATGGCAGGGAAGTCAGTAAACGAGATGATGGAATACGTAACAACAATATGCAAGGAAACTGAGGAGAGGTTTCTACCAAAGAGTAACAGGAATAATGAAAAAGCCAGGATAAGCCCGTGGTTCACCCAAAGATGCAGGGAAGCAAAAACCAAATGTGCTAGGGAATGGAAGAAGTATAGAAGACAAAGGACCCAGGAGAATAAGGAGAGCAGTCGTAGAGCCAGAAATGAATATGCACAGGTAAGGAGGCCCTACGGCAATATGGGAATAATACAGCAGCCAAAGCCAAATTTGACCCAAAGCTGTTATACAGCCACATCAGGAGGAAACAACAGTCAAGGACCAGGTAATTAGGCTAAGGAAGGAAGGAGGAGAGACAACAAAGAAACGACCGAGAAGTATGTGAGGAACTCAATATGAGATTCAAGGAAGTGGGGGTACACCACCAAGTGTTGGACACAATATATACAACCGAGGAAGAAGTGAAGAGGCTGCTGAGTGAGCTAGATACCTCAAAGGCGATGGGGCCGGATAACATCTCTCCATGGGTCCTGAGAGAGGGAGCAGAGGCGCTGTGTGTACCCCTAACAACAATATTCAACACATCTATCGAAACAGAGAGATTACCTGAGGTATGGAAGACAGCAAATGTAGTCCCATTTAAAAAAAAAAAGGAAACAGACAAGAAGCACTGAACTACAGACCAGTGTCACTGACATGTATAGTATGCAAAGTCATGGAGAAGATTATCAGGAGAACAGTGGTAGAACACCTAGAAAAAAATGAGCTTAACCAACACGGTTTCAGGGACGGGAAATCCTGTGTCACAAACCTACTGGAGTTCTATGACAGGGTGACAGCAGTAAGACAAGAGAGAGACCGGTGGGTAGATTGCATTTTCTTGGACTGTAAGAAGGCTTTTGACAGAGTTCCACACAAGAGATTAGCGCAGAAACTAGAGGACCAAGCAGGGATATCAGGGAAGGCACTACAATGGATCAGGGAATACTTGTCAGGAAGACAACAGCGAGTCATGGTACGAGGTGAGGTGTCAGAGTGGGCGCCTGTGACGAGTGGGGTTTCACAGGGGTCAGTCCTAGGACCGGTGCTGTTTCTGTTATTTGTGAACGACATGACGGAAGGAATAGACTCCGAAGTGTCCCTGTTTGCAGATGATGTGAAGTTGATGAGAAGAATTCAGTCAGACAAGGATCAGGAAGAACTACAAAGGGATCTAAAGAGCCTGCAGGCCTGGTCCAGCAATTGGCTCCTGGAGTTCAACCCCAGTAAGTGCAAAGTCATGGAGATTGGGAAAGAGCAAAGAAGACCACAGACGGAGTACAGTCTAAAGGGCCAGAGACTACAAACCTCACGGAAAAAGATCTTGGGGTGAGTATAACACCAGGCACATCTCCTGAGGCGCACATCAACCAAATAACTGCTGCAGCATATGGTGCCTAGCAGACCTAAGAGCAGGATTCCGACATATTAATAAGGAATCGTTCAGGACCCTGTACACTGTGTATTATACGCCCGTACTGGAGTATGCGGCACCAGTCTGGAACCCACATCTAGCCAAGTACGTGCAGAAACTAGAGAAAGTGCCGGAGCTAAGAGGTATGTCCTACTAGGAGAGGTTAAGGGAAATCGACCTGACGACAATGGAGGACAGGAGAGTTAGGGGGACATGTTAACGACATACAAAATACTGAGAGGAATTGACAAGGTGGATTAAGACAATGTTTCAGAGATGGGACACAGCAACAACGGGTCACAGTTGGAAGTTGAGGAAACAAATGACTCAAAGGGATGTCAGGAAGTATTTCTTCAGTCACAGGTTAGTCAGGAAGTGGAATAGTTTTGGAAGCGATGTAGTGGAGGCAGGATCCATACATAGCTTTAAGCAGAGGTATGATAAAGCTCATCGTGCAGGGAGTGACCCAGTAGCGGCCAGTGAAGACGTGGCACCAGGAGCTATGATCAACCCCTGCAACCACAACTGAGTACAACTAGGTGAGTACACACACACACACACACACACACACACACACACACACACGCTAAAATTCATAAATTCTGTGAATATACCAATCTGTCACACAGCGCTGAAGAGGATTTGAAATCCAGCCCAGCATACTGCGCCCAAAAATCCTCTCTCACTCCCCTATATATATATATATATATATATATATATATATATATATATATATATATATATATATATATATATTATATATATATATATATATATATATATATATATATATATATATATATATTGCCGAATAGCTAAAACTTGCGATTATGGCTTAAATAGCAACGCTCTTCTTGCCGAATAAGAAAAGCGAAAATTCGTGTATGCAGTAATTTTGCAATAATTATTCTGAACCTAACGAAAAACAAATTAATTGTTTGTATATTATTCATTTACTGTAAACTAAACTAAACTATATTTAGTTGGATTAGGCTAAATTAAATTGAGCTTGTTATAATAAGATTAGTTAAGTTTTCTGGGGTTCTTTTGGTACAAAATTATTAATTCCTATATTAATAAATGAAAAAAATATAACTTTAAACGTATAAAAGAAAATTTTAGAAAGGACTTGATTGTAAATGAGTTCTTGCTAAATGACCAGCTTTACCTATTCAGCACGACATATTAACTGGTACACGTCTCGCCACAATGTGAAACATGTCCCAGTAATGTTTACATCTGTTTGTTTCTGTGGTCATTCTTGAGGCACTGTTTTTGTTAGTGCAATTGTTAAATGTTTGCAGATGAAGAGAGAGTCAGGTGTGGCATCAACACAAGATAATTCACCTGTGTGGAGGCAGTATCAAAGGCTGTGTATGGACGTGTTTGTGTATACACACTTGTCAAGACTGAGCCAGCAGATGTATGGTTATTTAAACGGTGGGAGGGACGCAAAGAAGAGCTTAAGTCACTAGACTCCTGGAGGTGGGTAGTACAGTGCCTGCACTCTGAAGGATGGGTGGTGATGTTACAGTCCTGGAGGTGGGTAGTACAGTGCCTGTACTCTGAAGGATGGGTGGTGATGTTACAGTCCTGGAGGTGGGTAGTACAGTGCCTGTACTCTGAAGGATGGGTGGTGATGTTACACTTCTGGAGGTGGGTAGTACAGTGCCTGTACTCTGAAGGATGGGTGATGATGTTACACTTCTGGAGGTGGGTAGTACAGTGCCTGTACTCTGAAGGATGAGTGGTGATGTTACACTTCTGGAGGTGGGTAGTACAGTGCCTGTACTCTGAAGGATGGGTGATGTTACACTTCTGGAGGTGGGTAGTACAGTGCCTGTACTCTGAAGGATGGGTGATGTTACACTTCTGGAGGTGGGTAGTACAGTGCCTGTACTCTGAAGGATGGGTGATGTTACACTTCTGGAGGTGGGTAGTACAGTGCCTGTACTCTGAAGGATGGGTGATGTTACACTTCTGGAGGTGGGTAGTACAGTGCCTGTACTCTGAAGGATGGGTGATGTTACACTTCTGGAGGTGGGTAGTACAGTGCCTGTACTCTGAAGGATGGGTGATGTTACACTTCTGGAGGTGGGTAGTACAGTGCCTGTACTCTGAAGGATGGGTGATGTTACACTTCTGGAGGTGGGTAGTACAGTGCCTGTACTCTGAAGGATGGGTGATGTTACACTTCTGGAGGTGGGTAGTACAGTGCCTGTACTCTGAAGGATGGGTGATGTTACACTTCTGGAGGTGGGTAGTACAGTGCCTGTACTCTGAAGGATGGGTGATGTTACACTTCTGGAGGTGGGTAGTACAGTGCCTGTACTCTGAAGGATGGGTGATGTTACACTTCTGGAGGTGGGTAGTACAGTGCCTGTACTCTGAAGGATGGGTGATGTTACACTTCTGGAGGTGGGTAGTACAGTGCCTGTACTCTGAAGGATGGGTGATGTTACACTTCTGGAGGTGGGTAGTACAGTGTCTGTACTCTGAAGGATGGGTGATGTTACACTTCTGGAGGTGGGTAGTACAGTGCCTGTACTCTGAAGGATGGGTGATGTTACACTTCTGGAGGTGGGTAGTACAGTGCCTGTACTCTGAAGGATGGGTGATGTTACACTTCTGGAGGTGGGTAGTACAGTGCCTGTACTCTGAAGGATGGGTGATGTTACACTTCTGGAGGTGGGTAGTACAGTGCCTGTACTCTGAAGGTGGGTGATGTTACACTTCTGGAGGTGGGTAGTACAGTGCCTGTACTCTGAAGGATGGGTGATGTTACACTTCTGGAGGTGGGTAGTACAGTGCCTGTACTCTGAAGGATGGGTGATGTTACACTTCTGGAGGTGGGTAGTACAGTGCCTGTACTCTGAAGGATGGGTGATGTTACACTTCTGGAGGTGGGTAGTACAGTGCCTGTACTCTGAAGGATGGGTGATGTTACACTTCTGGAGGTGGGTAGTACAGTGCCTGTACTCTGAAGGATGGGTGATGTTACACTTCTGGAGGTGGGTAGTACAGTGCCTGTACTCTGAAGGATGGGTGATGTTACACTTCTGGAGGTGGGTAGTACAGTGCCTGTACTCTGAAGGATGGGTGATGTTACACTTCTGGAGGTGGGTAGTACAGTGCCTGTACTCTGAAGGATGGGTGATGTTACACTTCTGGAGGTGGGTAGTACAGTGCCTGTACTCTGAAGGATGGGTGATGTTACACTTCTGGAGGTGGGTAGTACAGTGCCTGTACTCTGAAGGATGGGTGATGTTACACTTCTGGAGGTGGGTAGTACAGTGCCTGTACTCTGAAGGATGGGTGATGTTACACTTCTGGAGGTGGGTAGTACAGTGCCTGTACTCTGAAGGATGGGTGATGTTACACTTCTGGAGGTGGGTAGTACAGTGCCTGTACTCTGAAGGATGGGTGATGTTACACTTCTGGAGGTGGGTAGTACAGTGCCTGTACTCTGAAGGATGGGTGATGTTACACTTCTGGAGGTGGGTAGTACAGTGCCTGTACTCTGAAGGTGGGTGATGTTACACTTCTGGAGGTGGGTAGTACAGTGCCTGTACTCTGAAGGATGGGTGATGTTACACTTCTGGAGGTGGGTAGTACAGTGCCTGTACTCTGAAGGATGCGTGATGTGCCTACAAGGATGGGTGATGTTACTTCTGGAGGTGGGTAGTACAGTGCCTGTACTCTGAAGGATGGGTGATGTTACACTTCTGGAGGTGGGTAGTACAGTGCCTGTACTCTGAAGGATGGGTGATGTTACACTTCTGGAGGTGGGTAGTACAGTGCCTGTACTCTGAAGGATGGGTGATGTTACACTTCTGGAGGTGGGTAGTACAGTGCCTGTACTCTGAAGGATGGGTGATGTTACACTTCTGGAGGTGGGTAGTACAGTGCCTGTACTCTGAAGGATGGGTGATGTTACACTTCTGGAGGTGGGTAGTACAGTGCCTGTACTCTGAAGGATGGGTGATGTTACACTTCTGGAGGTGGGTAGTACAGTGCCTGTACTCTGAAGGTGGGTGATGTTACACTTCTGGAGGTGGGTAGTACAGTGCCTGTACTCTGAAGGATGGGTGATGTTACACTTCTGGAGGTGGGTAGTACAGTGCCTGTACTCTGAAGGATGGGTGATGTTACACTTCTGGAGGTGGGTAGTACAGTGCCTGTACTCTGAAGGATGGGTGATGTTACACTTCTGGAGGTGGGTAGTACAGTGCCTGTACTCTGAAGGATGGGTGATGTTACACTTCTGGAGGTGGGTAGTACAGTGCCTGTACTCTGAAGGATGGGTGATGTTACACTTCTGGAGGTGGGTAGTACAGTGCCTGTACTCTGAAGGATGGGTGATGTTACACTTCTGGAGGTGGGTAGTACAGTGCCTGTACTCTGAAGGATGGGTGATGTTACACTTCTGGAGGTGGGTAGTACAGTGCCTGTACTCTGAAGGATGGGTGATGTTACACTTCTGGAGGTGGGTAGTACAGTGCCTGTACTCTGAAGGATGGGTGATGTTACACTTCTGGAGGTGGGTAGTACAGTGCCTGTACTCTGAAGGATGGGTGATGTTACACTTCTGGAGGTGGGTAGTACAGTGCCTGTACTCTGAAGGATGGGTGATGTTACACTTCTGGAGGTGGGTAGTACAGTGCCTGTACTCTGAAGGATGGGTGATGTTACACTTCTGGAGGTGGGTAGTACAGTGCCTGTACTCTGAAGGATGGGTGATGTTACACTTCTGGAGGTGGGTAGTACAGTGCCTGTACTCTGAAGGATGGGTGATGTTACACTTCTGGAGGTGGGTAGTACAGTGCCTGTACTCTGAAGGATGGGTGATGTTACACTCTGGAGGTGGGTAGTACAGTGCCTGTACTCTGAAGGATGGGTGATGTTACACTTCTGGAGGTGGGTAGTACAGTGCCTGTACTCTGAAGGTGGGTGATGTTACACTTCTGGAGGTGGGTAGTACAGTGCCTGTACTCTGAAGGATGGGTGATGTTACACTTCTGGAGGTGGGTAGTACAGTGCCTGTACTCTGAAGGATGGGTGATGTTACACTTCTGGAGGTGGGTAGTACAGTGCCTGTACTCTGAAGGATGGGTGATGTTACACTTCTGGAGGTGGGTAGTACAGTGCCTGTACTCTGAAGGATGGGTGATGTTACACTTCTGGAGGTGGGTAGTACAGTGCCTGTACTCTGAAGGATGGGTGATGTTACACTTCTGGAGGTGGGTAGTACAGTGCCTGTACTCTGAAGGTGGGTGATGTTACACTTCTGGAGGTGGGTAGTACAGTGCCTGTACTCTGAAGGATGGGTGATGTTACACTTCTGGAGGTGGGTAGTACAGTGCCTGTACTCTGAAGGATGGGTGATGTTACACTTCTGGAGGTGGGTAGTACAGTGCCTGTACTCTGAAGGATGGGTGATGTTACACTTCTGGAGGTGGGTAGTACAGTGCCTGTACTCTGAAGGATGGGTGATGTTACACTTCTGGAGGTGGGTAGTACAGTGCCTGTACTCTGAAGGTGGGTGATGTTACACTTCTGGAGGTGGGTAGTACAGTGCCTGTACTCTGAAGGATGGGTGATGTTACACTTCTGGAGGTGGGTAGTACAGTGCCTGTACTCTGAAGTATGGGTGATGTTACACTTCTGGAGGTGGGTAGTACAGTGCCTGTACTCTGAAGGATGGGTGATGTTACACTTCTGGAGGTGGGTAGTACAGTGCCTGTACTCTGAAGGATGGGTGATGTTACACTTCTGGAGGTGGGTAGTACAGTGCCTGTACTCTGAAGGATGGGTGATGTTACACTTCTGGAGGTGGGTAGTACAGTGCCTGTACTCTGAAGGATGGGTGATGTTACACTTCTGGAGGTGGGTAGTACAGTGCCTGTACTCTGAAGGATGGGTGATGTTACACTTCTGGAGGTGGGTAGTACAGTGCCTGTACTCTGAAGGATGGGTGATGTTACACTTCTGGAGGTGGGTAGTACAGTGCCTGTACTCTGAAGGATGGGTGATGTTACACTTCTGGAGGTGGGTAGTACAGTGCCTGTACTCTGAAGGATGGGTGATGTTACACTTCTGGAGGTGGGTAGTACAGTGCCTGTACTCTGAAGGTGGGTGGTGGTGTTACACTTCTGGAGGTGGGTAGTACAGTGCCTGTACTCTGAAGGATGGGTGATGTTACACTTCTGGAGGTGGGTAGTACAGTGCCTGTACTCTGAAGGATGGGTGATGTTACACTTCTGGAGGTGGGTAGTACAGTGCCTGTACTCTGAAGGTGGGTGATGTTACACTTCTGGAGGTGGGTAGTACAGTGCCTGTACTCTGAAGGATGGGTGATGTTACACTTCTGGAGGTGGGTAGTACAGTGCCTGTACTCTGAAGGATGGGTGATGTTACACTTCTGGAGGTGGGTAGTACAGTGCCTGTACTCTGAAGGATGGGTGATGTTACACTTCTGGAGGTGGGTAGTACAGTGCCTGTACTCTGAAGGTGGGTGATGTTACACTTCTGGAGGTGGGTAGTACAGTGCCTGTACTCTGAAGGATGGGTGATGTTACACTTCTGGAGGTGGGTAGTACAGTGCCTGTACTCTGAAGGATGGGTGATGTTACACTTCTGGAGGTGGGTAGTACAGTGCCTGTACTCTGAAGGATGGGTGATGTTACACTTCTGGAGGTGGGTAGTACAGTGCCTGTACTCTGAAGGTGGGTGATGTTACACTTCTGGAGGTGGGTAGTACAGTGCCTGTACTCTGAAGGATGGGTGATGTTACACTTCTGGAGGTGGGTAGTACAGTGCCTGTACTCTGAAGGATGGGTGATGTTACACTTCTGGAGGTGGGTAGTACAGTGCCTGTACTCTGAAGGATGGGTGATGTTACACTTCTGGAGGTGGGTAGTACAGTGCCTGTACTCTGAAGGATGTGTGATGTTACACTTCTGGAGGTGGGTAGTACAGTGCCTGTACTCTGAAGGTGGGTGGTGGTGTTACACTTCTGGAGGTGGGTAGTACAGTGCCTGTACTCTGAAGGATGTGTGATGTTACACTTCTGGAGGTGGGTAGTACAGTGCCTGTACTCTGAAGGTGGGTGGTGGTGTTACACTTATGGAGGTGGGTAGTACAGTGCCTGTACTCTGAAGGTGGGTGGTAATGTTTCAACACACACACAATATATATATCAATATATATACGTTTAAAGGTATATTTTTTTCATTAGTGTTAATGTAAAAATTTTTAATTTTGCACCAAAAGAATCTTAAAAAACTTACCTAACCTTATTACAACAAGAACAATTTATTTTAGCCTAACCCAACTAAATATATTTTAGATATGTTTACAATAATTTAATACTAAACAAACACAATCAAATATATTTTTTTCGTTAGGTTCAGAATGATTTTTGCGAAATTATTGCATACACAAATTTTTACTTGTCCTATATGGCAAGATGAGCGTTGCTATTTAAGCCAAGATCGCAAGTTCTGCCTATTCGGGAGACGGCCGACTTGTTGAAAAAAAAAAAAAAAAAAAAAATATATATATATATATATATATATATATATATATATATATATCCTGAATCCATCCAAATGTGAAATCTTCTCAGTCCAACAAGTCATAGATGCAGTGAGATCAAAACTACCAGGAGCATCAGTCATTGCCCCCACAAACAGCGTCTTGCTTGGAGCACCTCAGGGAAGCGATGCCATTCACGCAATTCTCAGGAAGAAACTGGATGAGTTGAGAATGGAACAACGAAGAGGCAATCTTGACACCCACAATGCCTTGTACCTTCTCACAAAGTGCTTAAGTCTACCCAGGTTGACATATTTCGTAAGATGTGCACCTTCATATAATAACGAATATGACAGTATTCTGAATCAGAGTTTTACGAAAGTACTTAACCTTACTCTAGAAGACGGGCAGTGGAACCAAGCTACACTTCCAGTCAGACTAGGAGGCACTGGTGTCCGCAAGTCATCACAGGTTGCGCTACCTGCTTTTCTGTCCTCATCCAGAGAGCTTGTAGCAGCAATTCTCCCTGAACATCTTAGGGACAAGATTGGAGTCCAGGACCAGAAGTTCGTTGACGGAGCAATGATCTGGGATAATCTAAAGGGCTCTGAAACCAGACCTGTTCCCCCAACAACTACAAACAATCGCACTGGGATGACCCAATAGTGGAGAACATAGCCTCAACAATGCTTCAGTGTGTGTCAGGGAAAGACAGAGCCCGCTTCCTGGCAGTGAGAGCTCCTCATGCAGGGGACTATGTTGGCTGTTCCCAATTCGAGCATTGGTACACGCCTCGACCCACAGACCATCCGCACTGGTATTGCCCTTCGACTTGCCGCCCCTATTCTCGCCTAACACAGGTGTATTTGTGGCAGTGAAGCAGCAGACTGATTCGGGTACCATGGTCTTGTGTGTCGTAAATCCGAGGAAAAAATTGCAAGACATGAGGAGGTTAATAACATTATCAAGAGGAGCCTCACAACAGCCGGATGCCCAGCAGTAAGGGAGCCACCCCAACTATGCAGATTTGATGGCAGCCAAAAGCGTCCAGATGGTATCACACTTCAAGCTTGGACAGACTGTAAGCAGGTGGTGTGGGACTACACATGTGCATCAACCTTAGCTGATACCTATCTCCAATACACCAGGGAGGAAGGAGGGGCAGTTGCCAGCTTCAGGGAGTCGCAAAAGTCTGGAAAATACGGAGAACTTGCCCATCACTATAGGTTTGTTCCCATAGGCTCAGGGACCCTTGGCTCATGGGGAAAGAGTGCATTTAAGTTCCTTAAGGAGCTAAGCAAAAGGCTCATCAGGGAAACTAGGGATCCCAGGGCGGCTAGTTTTCTGTTTCAGCGACTCAGCGCTGCTGTTCAGAGGGGTAATGCCTGCTGTATTTTGGGCACGGACCCCAGCTCTGAGGAGCTGGATGAGATTTTCGCATTATAATCAGTGACAAACATTTAACAATATGTACTAGACACACACACACACACAGACACACACACACACACACATACATACATACACACACACACACACACACACACACACACACACACACACACACACACACACACACACACACGGTGCTATGGGGAGAGACACTGATGGTTCCATTAGAAGGTGAACAAGGAATTTCCATAAATCTCTTAAGTGAACTGCAGCAGTTGCTGCTGCAACACTGCAGTTGTTGCAGCAGTTTACTGCAACACTGCAGTTACTACTGCAACACAGCAGTTGCTACTGCAACACTGCAGTTGTTGTAGCAGTTTACTGCAACACTGCAGTTACTACTGCAACACAGCAGTTGCTACTGCAACACTGCAGTTGTAGCAGTTTAATGCAACACTGCAATTGCTACTGCAACACTGCAGTTGTTACTGCAACACTGCACTTGTTACTGCAACACTGCAGTTGTAGCAGTTTACTGCAACACTGCAGTTGCTACTGCAACACTGCAGTTGCTGATGCAACATTGCAGTTGTTGCAACACTACAGTTGTTGCTACAACACTGCAGTTACAACACTGCAATTGTTACAACACTGCAGTTGTTGCTACAACACTGCAGTTACAACACTGCAATTGTTACAACACTGCACAACACTGCAGTTGCTGCTACAACACTGCAGTTGCTGCTACAACACTGCAGTTGCTGCTACAACACTGCAGTTGCTGCTACAACACTGCAGTTGCTGCTACAACACTGCACTTGTTGCTACAACACTGCACTTGTTGCTACATCACTGCACTTGTTGCTACAACACTGCAGTTGCTGCTACAACACTGCAGTTGCTGCTACAACACTGCAGTTGCTGCTACAACACTGCACTTGTTGCTACATCACTGCACTAGTTGCTACAACACTGCACTTGTTGCTACATCACTGCACTTGTTGCTACAACACTGCAGTTGCTGCTACAACACTGCAGTTGCTGCTACAACACTGCACTTGTTGCTACAACACTGCAGTTGTTGCTACAACACTGCAGTTGTTGCTACAACACTGCAGTTGTTGCTACAACACTGCAGTTATTGCTACAACACTGCAGTTGTTGCTACAACACTGCAGTTGTTGCTACAACACTGCAGTTGTTGCTACAACACTGCAGTTGTTGCTACAACACTGCAGTTGTTGCTACAACACTGCAGTTGTTGCTACAACACAGCAGTTGTTGCTACAACACTGCAGTTGTTGCTACAACACTGCAGTTGTTGCTACAACACAGCAGTTGTTGCTGCAACACTGCAGTTGTTGCTGCAACACTGCAGTTGTTGCTGCAACACTGCAGTTGTTGCTGCAACACTGCAGTTGTTGCTGCAACACTGCAGTTGTCGCTGCAACACTGCAGTTGTCGCTGCAACACTGCAGTTGTCGCTACAACACTGCAGTTGTCGCTACAAAAATGCAGTTGTTGCTACAACACTGCAGTTGTTGCTACAACACTGCAGTTGTTGCTACAACACTGCAGTTGTTGCTACAACACTGCAGTTGTTGCTACAACACTGCAGTTGTTGCTACAACACTGCAGTTGTTGCTACAACACTGCAGTTGTTGCTACAACACTGCAGTTGTTGCTACAACACAGCAGTTGTTGCTACAACACAGCAGTTGTTGCTACAACACTGCAGTTGTTGCTACAACACTGCAGTTGTTGCTAAAACACTGCAGTTGTTGCTACAACACAGCAGTTGTTGCTGCAACACTGCAGTTGTTGCTGCAACACTGCAGTTGTTGCTGCAACACTGCAGTTGTCGCTGCAACACTGCAGTTGTCGCTACAACACTGCAGTTGTCGCTACAACACTGCAGTTGTTGCTACAACACTGCAGTTGTTGCTACAACACTGCAGTTGTTGCTACAACACTGCAGTTGTTGCTACAACACTGCAGTTGTTGCTACAACACTGCAGTTGTTGCTACAACACTGCAGTTGTTGCTACAACACTGCAGTTGTTGCTACAACACTGCAGTTGTTGCTACAACACTGCAGTTGTTGCTACAACACTGCAGTTGTTGCTACAACACTGCAGTTGTTGCTACAACACTGCAGTTGTTGCTACAACACTGCAGTTGTTGCTTCAACAATATCTCTTATGTTTCTATTCCAGTTATTTTTATTATTGTTATAATTATAACTTATTATAATTCTTATTTTTTTGCATTTTAATAATTTTATTATCATTGTAACTATAATAATAATAATAATAATTATTATTGCTATTATTGTCATCATTTTATTTTTATAATTATTATTGTTTTTTCAGTACTATTATTTTATTATTTTTATTGCTATTGTTACTATCATTATTATTTTACTGTTATCATTTTTGTTATCGTTATTATCATTATATATTACCATTATTAATGATTTTTAAATTTCCTGTAAACAACCGCGATCACCACTTCAAATTTCAGTCATAAACAAACAATATCAGAAAAAAATAAATCGAACAGAACATGAAACAGGAGAAAAAATTGGGACATAAGACTGTGATGGTTATTACGTAGTTCTCTGGAGACAGCTGTTGACTGAGTGATGGACGATGTGCTTCCTTTGTTGGGGTCAGGGAACAACAGAATCAAGAATAGCAAATGAGAAACGAGAGAGAGAGAGAGAGAGAGAGAGAGAGAGAGAGAGAGAGAGAGAGAGAGAGAGAGAGAGAGAGAGAAAGAGCGTCTAAGAGGAGTCGTACTGGGAGTAAAATCCTGCTCTCTCTCTCCAGAGCAGGAAGACAGACAGGAAGCTGAACTTAACGTTCTTCTCAAAGACCAGAGCAAGTTGCTGACTCGTCTGTCAGTATATTATTTCCTGCCGTGTGTGTGTGTGTGTGTGTGTGTGTGTGTGTGTGTGTGTGTGTGTGTGTGTGTGTGTGTGTGTGCGCGCGTTAGTCATGTGATGATCCAGTTAGTGTAGCTCCTGACACAGGTGTCAGTCATGTGATGATCAATCCAGTGTAGCTCCTGACACAGGTGTCAGTCATGTGATGATCCAGTCAGTGTAATTCCTGACACAGGTGTCAGTATCTGATGACACGGGGTACCTCCTGACACAGTTGTCAGTCATGTGATGATCCAGTCAGTGTAGCTCCTGACACAGGTGTCAGTATCTGATGACACGGGGTACCTCCTGACACAGTTGTCAGTCATGTGATGATCCAGTCAGTGTAGCTCCTGACACAGGTGTCAGTATCTGATGACACGGGGTACCTCCTGACACAGCTGTCAGTCATGTGATGATCCAGTCAGTGTAATTCCTGACAGGTGTCAGTATCTGATGACACGGGGTACCTCCTGACACAGTTGTCAGTCATGTGATGATCCAGTCAGTGTAGCTCCTGACACAGGTGTCAGTGATGTAACGATCCAGTCAGTGTAGCTCATGACACAGTTGTCAGTCATGTGATGATCCAGTCAGTGTAGCTCCTGACAGGTGTCAATCATGTGAATGTCCAGCCAGTGTAGTTCCTGACACAGGTGTCAGTCATGTGATGATCCAGTCATTGTAGCTCCTGACACAGGTGTCAGTCATGTGTTGATCCAGCCATTGTAGCTCCTGACACAGGTGTCAGTCATGTAATGATCCAGCCAGAGTAGCTCCTGACACAGATGTCAGTCATGTGATAATCCAGCCAGTGTAGTTCCTGACACAGGTGTCAGTCATGTGATGATCCAGTCAGTATAGCTCCTGACACAGGTGTCAGTCATGTGTAGATCAAGCCATTGTAGCTCCTGACACAGGTGTCAGTCATGTAATGATCCAGCCAGAGTAGCTCCTGACACAGGTGTCAGTCATGTGATAATCCAGCCAGTGTAGTTCCTGACACAGGTGTCAGTCATGTGATGATCCAGTCAGTATAGCTCCTGACACAGGTGTCAGTCATGTGTAGATCAAGCCATTGTAGCTCCTGACACAGGTGTCAGTCATGTAATGATCCAGCCAGAGTAGCTCCTGACACAGGTGTCAGTCATGTGATGATCCAGTGTAGCTCCTGTCACAGGTGTCAGTCATGTGATGATCCAGTGTAGCTCCTGACACAGGTGTCAGTCATGTGATGATCCAGTGTAGCTCCTGACACGGGTGTCAGTCATGTGATGATCCAGTGTAGCTCCTGACACAGGTGTCAGTCATGTGATGATCCAGTGTAGCTCCTGACACAGGTGTCAGTCATGTGATGATCCAGTGTAGCTCCTGACACAGGTGTCAGTCATGTGATGATCCAGTGTAGCTCCTGACACGGGTGTCAGTCATGTGATGATCCAGTGTAGCTCCTGACACAGGTGTCAGTCATGTGATGATCCAGTGTAGCTCCTGACACAGGTGTCAGTCATGTGATGATCCAGTGTAGCTCCTGACACAGGTGTCAGTCATGTGATGATCCAGTGTAGCTCCTGACACAGGTGTCAGTCATGTGATGATCCAGTGTAGCTCCTGACACAGGTGTCAGTCATGTGATGATCCAGTGTAGCTCCTGACACGGGTGTCAGTCATGTGATGATCCAGTGTAGCTCCTGACACAGGTGTCAGTCATGTGATGATCCAGTGTAGCTCCTGACACAGGTGTCAGTCATGTGATGATCCAGTGTAGCTCGTGACACAGGTGTCAGTCATGTGATGATCCAGTGTAGCTCCTGACACAGGTGTCAGTCATGTGATGATCCAGTGTAGCTCCTGACACAGGTGTCAGTCATGTGATGATCCAGTGTAGCTCCTGACACAGGTGTCAGTCATGTGATGATCCAGTGTAGCTCCTGACACAGGTGTCAGTCATGTGATGATCCAGTGTAGCTCCTGACACAGGTGTCAGTCATGTGATGATCCAGTGTAGCTCGTGACACAGGTGTCAGTCATGTGATGATCCAGTGTAGCTCCTGACACAGGTGTCAGTCATGTGATGATCCAGTGTAGCTCCTGACACAGGTGTCAGTCATGTGATGATCCAGTGTAGCTCCTGACACAGGTGTCAGTCATGTGATGATCCAGTGTAGCTCCTGACACAGGTGTCAGTCATGTGATGATCCAGTGTAGCTCCTGACACAGGTGTCAGTCATGTGATGATCCAGTGTAGCTCCTGACACAGGTGTCAGTCATGTGATGATCCAGTAGTCAGTTCTCACTGTTAAAATGGTTCACAATTTACTTTCGTCAGATGAAGTGAGATGATGATATCCCTTGAATTATGAATACTTCACTATCATCAAAGTATGATGAATAATTCTTCACTATCATCAAAGTATGATGAATAATTCTTCACTGTCATCAAAGTATGATGAATAATTCTTCACTGTCATCAAAGTATGATGAATAATTCTTCACTGTCATCAAAGTATGATGAATAATTCTTCACTGTCATCAAAGTATGATGAATAATTCTTCACTGTCATCAAAGTATGATGAATAATTCTTCATTGTCATCAAAGTATGATGAATAATTCTTCACTGTCATCAAAGTATGATGAATAATTCTTCACTGTCATCAAAGTATGATGAATAATTCTTCATTGTCATCAAAGTATGATGAATAATTCTTCACTGTCATCAAAGTATGATGAATAATTCTTCATTGTCATCAAAGTATGATGAATAATTCTTCACTATCATCAAAGTATGATGAATAATTCTTCACTGTCATCAAAGTATGATGAATAATTCTTCATTGTCATCAAAGTATGATGAATAATTCTTCACTGTCATCAAAGTATGATGAATAATTCTTCACTGTCATCAAAGTATGATGAATAATTCTTCACTATCATCAAAGTATGATGAATAATTCTTCACTATCATCAAAGTATGATGAATAATTCTTCACTGTCATCAAAGTATGATGAATAATTCTTCACTATCATCAAAGTATGATGAATAATTCTTCACTATCATCAAAGTATGATGAATAATTCTTCACTATCATCAAAGTTCACTTTGAAGCTAACAATCATCAGGAAATCAGCTGTGTGTAATGAGCGGGTAAATATACCCGCCAAGAATCAGCAAGAGAGAGAGAGAGAGAGAGAGAGAGAAACAGCTAGAGACTGGAAGTTAAATTTTGTTGTTGTACCAATTAAACCAGATTTTGTTATTGCTAAAGTATTATTAACCTGAGAAGGTTTACAAGAAGATTCAAGCACATTTACAAGGCAGGGTGGCCACCAAGGCAGGGTGGCCACCAAGGCAGGGTGGCCACCAAGGCAGGGTGGCCACCAAGGCAGGGTGGCCACCAAGGCAGGGTGGCCACCAAGGCAGGGTGGCCACCAAGGCAGGGTGGCCACCAAGGCAGGGTGGCCACCAAGGCAGGGTGGCCACCAAGGCAGGGTGGCCACCAAGGCAGGGTGGCCACCAAGGCAGGGTGGCCACCAAGGCAGGGTGGCCCACCAAGGCAGGGTGGCCCACCAAGGCAGGGTGGCCCACCAAGGCAGGGTGGCCCACCAAGGTAGGGTGGCCACCAAGGCAGGGTGGCCCACCAAGGCAGGGTGGCCCACCAAGGCAGGGTGGCCACCAAGGCAGGGTGGCCACCAAGGCAGGGTGGCCACCAAGGCAGGGTGGCCACCAAGGCAGGGTGGCCACCAAGGCAGGGTGGCTACCAAGGCAGGGTGGCCACCAAGGCAGGGTGGCCCACCAAGGCAGGGTGGCCCACCAAGGTAGGGTGGCCACCAAGGCAGGGTGGCCCACCAAGGCAGGGTGGCCCACCAAGGCAGGGTGGCCACCAAGGCAGGGTGGCCACCAAGGCAGGGTGGCCACCAAGGTAGGGTGGCCACCAAGGTAGGGTGGCCACCAAGGTAGGGTGGCCACCAAGGTAGGGTGGCCACCAAGGCAGGGTGGCCACCAAGGTAGGGTGGCCACCAAGGCAGGGTGGCCACCAAGGTAGGGTGGCCACCAAGGCAGGGTGGCCACCAAGGCAGGGTGGCCCACCAAGGCAGGGTGGTCACCAAGGTAGGGTGGCCCACCAAGGTAGGGTGGTCACCAAGGTAGGGTGGTCACCAAGGTAGGGTGGCCACCAAGGCAGGGTGGCCACCAAGGCAGGGTGGCCCACCAAGGCAGGGTGGTCACCAAGGCAGGGTGGTCACCAAGGCAGGGTGGTCACCAAGGCAGGGTGGCCACCACGGCAGGGTGGCCACCAAGGTAGGGTGGCCACCAAGGCAGGGTGGCCACCCCACCAAGGTGGTCACCAAGGCAGGGTGGCCACCAAGGCAGGGTGGCCACCAAGGTAGGGTGGCCACCAAGGTAGGGTGGCCACCAAGGAAGGGTGGCCACAAAGGAAGGGAGGCCACCAAGGTGGCCACCAAGGGGGTGGCCACCAAGGTAGGGTGGCCACCAAGGCAGAGTGGCCACCAAGGTAGGGTGGCCACCAAGGTAGGGTGGCCACCAAGGTAGGGTGGCCACCAAGGTAGGGTGGCCACCAAGGCAGGGTGGCCACCAAGGTAGGGTGGCCACCAAGGTAGGGTGGCCACCAAGGTAGGGTGGCCACCAAGGTAGGGTGGCCACCAAGGTAGGGTGGCCACCAAGGTAGGGTGGCCACCAAGGTAGGGTGGCCACCAAGGCAGGGTGGCCACCAAGGTAGGGTGGCCACCAAGGTAGGGTGGCCACCAAGGTAGGGTGGCCACCAAGGTAGGGTGGCCACCAAGGCAGGGTGGCCACCAAGGTAGGGTGGCCACCAAGGTAGGGTGGCCACCAAGGTAGGGTGGCCAGCAAGGTAGGGTGGCCACCAAGGTAGGGTGGCCACCAAGGCAGGGTGGCCACCAAGGTAGGGTGGCCACCAAGGCAGGGTGGCCACCAAGGTAGGGTGGCCACCAAGGTAGGGTGGCCACCAAGGTAGGGTGGCCACCAAGGTAGGGTGGCCACCAAGGTAGGGTGGCCACCAAGGTAGGGTGGCCACCAAGGCAGGGTGGCCACCAAGGTAGGGTGGCCACCAAGGTAGGGTGGCCACCAAGGTAGGGTGGCCACCAAGATAGGGTGGCCACCAAGATAGGGTGGCCACCAAGATAGGGTGGCCACAAAGGTAGGGTGGCCACCAAGGCAGGGTGGCCACCAAGATAGGGTGGCCACCAAGGCATAGTGGCCACCAAGGCATAGTGGCCACCAAGGTAGGGTGGCCACCAAGGTAGGGTGGCCACCAAGGTAGGGTGGCCACCAAGGCAGGGTGGCCACCAAGGTAGGGTGGCCACCAAGGCATGGTGGCCACCAAGGTAGGGTGGCCACCAAGGTAGGGTCGCCAAGGTAGGGTGGCCACCAAGGTAGGGTGGGCACCAAGGTAGGGTGGCCACCAAGGTAGGGTGGCCACCATGGTAGGGTGGCCACCAAGGAAGGGTGGCCACCAAGGCAGGGTGGCCACCAAGGTAGGGTGGCCACCAAGGTAGGGTGGCCACCAAGGTAGGGTGGCCACCAAGGTAGGGTGGCCACCAAAGTAGGGTGGCCACCAAGGTAGGGTGGCCACCAAGGAAGGGTGGCCACCAAGGCAGGGTGGCCACCAAGGTAGGGTGGCCACCAAGGTAGGGTGGCCAGCAAGGTAGGGTGGCCACCAAGGTAGGGTGGCCACCAAGGTAAAATGGTCACCAAGGTAGGGTGGCCACCAAGGAAGGGTGGCCACCAAGGTAGGGTGGTCACCAAGGTAGGGTGGCCATCAAGGTAGGGTGGCCACCAAAACAAAGTGGCCACCAAGATAGGGTGGCCACCAAGGTAGGGTGGCCACCAAGGTAGGGTGGCCACCTAGGTAGGGTGGCCACCAAGGTAGGGTGGCCACCAAGGAATGGTGGCCACCACGGTAGGGTGGCCACCAAGGTAGGGTGGCCACCAAGGTAGGGTGGCCACCAAGATAGGGTGGCTACCAAGGAAGGGTGGCCACCAAGGTAGGGTGGCCACCAAGGCATGGTGGCCACCATGGTAGGGTGGCCACAAAGATAGGGTGGCCACCAAGGTAGGGTGGCCACCAAGATAGGGTGGCCACCTATGTAGGGTGGCCACCAAGGTAGGGTGGCCATCAAGGTAGGGTGGCCACCAAGGCATGGTGGCCACCAAGGTAGGGTGGCCACCAAGGTAGGGTGGCCACCAAAGTAGGGTGGCCACCAAGATAGGGTGGCCACCAAGGTAGGGTGGCCACCTAGGTAGGGTGGCCAATAAAGGTAGGGTGGCCACCAAGGCAGGGTGGCCACAAAGGTAGGGTGGCCACCAAGGTAGGGTTGCCACCAAGGCAGGGTGGCCACCAAGGTAAGGTGGCCACCAAGGTAGGGTGGCCACCAAGGTAGGGTGGCCACCAAGGTAGGGTGGCTACCCAGGTAGGGTGGCCACCAAGGTAGGGTGGCCACCAAGGCATGGTGGCCACCAAGGTAGGGTGGCCACCAAGGTAGGGAGGCCACCAAGGTAGGGTGGCCACCAAACCAGGGTGGCCACCAAACCAGGGTGGCCACCAAGGTAGGGTGGCCACCAAGGTAGGGTGGCCACCAAGGTAGGGTGGCCACCAAGGTAGGGTGGCCACCAAGGCATGGTGGCCACCAAGGTAGGGTGGCCACCAAGGTAGGGTGGCCACCAAGGTAGGGTGGCCACCAAGGTAGGGTGGCCACCAAGGTAGGGTGGCCACCAAGGTAGGGTGGCCACCAAGGTAGGGTGGCCACCAAGGTAGGGTGGCCACCAAGGCAGGGTGACCACCAAGGTAGGGTGGCCACCAAGGCAGGGTGGCCACCAAGGCAGGATGGCCACCAAGGTAGGGTGGCCCCCAAGGCCGGGTGGCCACCACCAAGGTAGGGGGTGGCCACCAAGGTAGGGTGGTAGGGTGGCCACCAAGGTAGGGTGGCCACCAAGGTGGCCACCAAGGCAGGGTGGCCACCAAGGCAGGGTGGCCACCAAGGCCACCAAGGTAGGGTGGCCACCAAGGTAGGGTGGCCACCAAGGCAGAGTGGCCACCAAGGTAGGGTGGCCACCAAGGTAGGGTGGCCACCAAGTTAGGGTGGCCACCAAGGCAGGGTGGCCACCAAGGTAAGGCAGGTAGGGTGGCAACCAAGGTAGGGTGGCCACCAAGGTAGGGTGGCCACCAAGGCAGGGTGGCCACCAAGGCAGGGTGGCCACCAAGGTAAGGAGGCCACCAAGGCAGGGTGGTCACCAAGGCAGGGTGGCCACCAAGGCAGGGTGGCCCAAAAAGGAAAAACTTTCACCATCATTCACTCCATCACTGTCTTGCCAGAAGGGTGTTTTACACTACAGTTTTTAAACTGCAACATTAACACCCCTCCTTCAGAGTGCAGGCACTGTACTTCCCATCTCCAGGACTCAAGTCCAGCCTGCCGGTTCCCCTGAATCCCTTCATAAATGTTACTTTGCTCACACTCCAACAGCACGTCAAATATTAAAAACCATTTGTCTCCATTCACTCCTATCAAACATGCTCACTCATGCCTGCTGGAAGTCCAAGCCCCTCGCACACAAAACCTCCTTTACCCCCTCCCTCCAACCTTTCCTAGGCCGACCCCTACCCTGCCTTCCTTCCACTACAGACTGATACACTCTTGAAGTCATTCTGTTTCGCTCCATTCTCTCTACATGTCCGAACCACCTCAACAACCCTTCCTCAGCCCTCTGGACAACAGTTTTGGTAATTCCGCATCTCCTCCTAACCTCCAAACTACGAATTCTCTGCATTATATTCACACCACACATTGCCCTCAGACATGACATCTCCACTGCCTCCAGCCTTTTCCTCGCTGCAACATTCATCACCTATGCTTCACACCCATATAAGAGCATTGGTAAAACTATACTCTCATATATCCCCCTCTTTGCCTCAAAAGACAAAGTTCTTTGTCTCCACATCCCCCTCTTTGCCTCCAAAGACAAAGTTCTTTGTCTCCACAGACTCCTAAGAGCACCGCTCACCCTTTCCACTCATCAATTCTATGATTCACCTCGTCCTTAATAGACCCATCCACTGACACGTCCACTCCCAAATATCTGAATACATTCACCTCCTCCATACTCTCTCCCTCCAATCTGATATCCAATCTTTCATCACCCAATCTTTTTGTTATCCTCATAACCTTACTCTTTCCTGTATTCACTTTTAATTTTCTTCTTTTGCACACCCTTCCAAATTCATCCACCAACCTCTGCAACTTCTCTTCAGAATCTCCCAAGAGCACAGTGTCATCAGTAAAGAGCAACTGTGACAGCTCCCACTTTATGTGTGATTCTTTATCTTTTAACTCCACGCCTCTTGCCAAGACCCTCGCATTTACTTCTCTTACAACCCCATCTATAAATATATTAAACAACCACGGTGACATCACACATCCTTGTCTAAGGCCTACTTTTACTGGGAAATAATTTCCCTCTCTCCTATATGCTCTAACTTGAGCCTCACTATCCTCATAAAAACTCTTCACTGCTTTCAGTAACCTACCTCCTACACAATACACCTCCAACATCTGCCACATTGCCCCCCTATCCACCTTGTCATACGCCTTTTCCAAATCCATAAATGCCACAAAAACCTCTTTAGCCTAATCTAAATACTGTTCTCTTACACGTTTCACTCTAAACACCTGGTCCACACACCCCCTACCTTTCCTAAAGCCTCCTTGTTCATCTGCTATCCTATTCTCCGTCTTACTCTTAATTCTTTCATTAATAACTCTACCATACACTTTACCAGGTATACTCAACAGACTTATCCCCCTATAATTTTTGCACTCTCTTTTGTCCCCTTTGCCTTTATACAAAGGAACTATGCATGCTCTCTGCCAATCCCTAGGTACCTTCCCCTCTTCCATACATTTATTAAATAATTGCACCAACCACTCCAAAACTATATCACCACCTGCTTTTAATATTTCTATCTTCATCCCATCAATCCCGGCTGCCTTACCCCCTTTCATTTTACCTACTGCCTCACGAACTTCCCCCACACTCGCAACTGGTTCTACCTCACTCCTACAAGATGTTATTCCTCCTTGCCCTATACACGAAATCACAGCTTCCCTATCTTCATCAACATTTAACAATTCCTCAAAATATTCCCTCCATCTTCCCAATACCTCTAACTCTCCATTTTATAACTCTCCTCTCCTATTTTTAACTGACAAATCCATTTGTTCTCTAGGCTTCCTTAACTTGTTAATCTCACTCCAAAACTTTTTCTTATTTTCAACAAAATTTGTTGATAACATCTCACCCACTCTCTCATTTGCTCTCTTTTTATATTGCTTCACCACTCTCTTAACCTCTCTCTTTTTCTCCATATACTCTTCCCTCCTTGCATCACTTCTACTTTGTAAAAACTTCTCATATGGTATCTTTTTCTCCCTTACTACTCTCTTTACATCATCATTTTACCAATCGCTCCTCTTCCCTCCTGCACCCACTTTCCTGTAACCACAAACTTCTGCTGAACACTCTAACACTACATTTTTAAACCTACCCCATACCTCTTCGACCCCATTGCCTATACTCTCATTAGCCCATCTATCCTCCAATAGCTGTTTATATCTTACCCTAACTGCCTCCTCTTTTAGTTTATAAACCTTTACCTCTCTCTTCCCTGATGCTTCTATTCTCCTTGTATCCCATCTACCTTTTACTCTCAGTGTAGCTACAACTAGAAAGTGATCTGATATATCTGTGGCCCCTCTATAAACATGTACATCCTGAAGTCTACTCAACAGTCTTTTATCTACCAATACATAATCCAACAAACTACTGTCATTTCACCCTACATCATATCTTGTATACTTATTTATCCTCTTTTTCTTAAAATATGTATTACCTATAACTAAACCCCTTTCTATACAAAGTTCAATCAAAGGGCTCCCATTATCATTTACACCTGGCACCCCAAACTTACCTACCACACCCTCTCTAAAAGTTTCTCCTACTTTAGCATTCAGGTCCCCTACCACAATTTCTCACTTGGTTCAAAGGTTCCTATACATTCGCTTAACATCTCCCAAAATCTCTCTCTCTCCTCTATATTCCTCTCTTCTCCAGGTGCATACATGCTTATTATGACCCACTTTTTGCATTCAACCTTTACTTTAATCCACATAATTCTTGAATTTACACATTCACATTCTCTTTTCTCTTTCCATAACTGATCCTTCAACATTACTGCTACCACTTCCTTTGCTCTAACTCTCTCAGATACTCCAGATTTAATCCCATTTATTTCCCCCCACTGAAACTCCCCTACCCCCTTCAGCTTTGTTTCGCTTAGGGCCAGGACATCCAACTTCTTTCATTCATTATAACTGCTATTATTGTAACTGCTATTATTGTAAATGCTATTATTGTAAATGCTATTGTAATTACTATTATTGTAACTTCTATTATAACTGCTATTATTATAACTGCTATTATTGTAACTGCTATTATTATAACTGCTATTATTGTAACTATTATTGTAACTGCTATTATTGTAACTGCTATTATTGTAACTGCTATTATTGTAACTATTATTGTAACTGCTATTATAACTATTATTATAACTGCTATTATAACTATTGTAACTGCTATTATTGTAACTGCTATTATTGTAACTGCTATTATAACTATTATTGTAACTATTATTGTAACTGCTATTATTGTAACTATTATTGTAACTGCTATTATTGTAACTGCTAGTATTGTAACTATCATTAACTATTATAACTGCTATTATAACTGATATTATAACTATTATAACTGCTATTATTGTAACTGCTATTATTATAACTGCTATTATTGTAACTGCTATTATTATAACTGCTATTATTGTAACTGCTATTACTATTATTGTAACTATTATTATAACTATTATTATAACTATTATTATAACTGCTATTATAACTATTATTGTAACTGCTATGATTGTAACTGCTATTATTATAACTATTATTGTAACTATTATTGTAACTCCTATTATTGTAACGGCTAGTATTGTAACTATCATTATAACTATTATAACTGCTATTATAACTGCTAGTATTATAACTGCTATTATTGTAACTGCTATTATAACTATTATAACTGCTATTATTACTATTATTGTAACTGCTATTATTATAACTATTTTTATAACTGCTATTATAACTATTATTGTAACTGCTATTATTGTAACTGCTATTATAACTATTGTAACTGCTATTATTTTAACTGCTATTATTGTAACTGCTAGTATTGTAACTATCATTATAACTATTATAACTGCTAGTATAACTTATTATTGTAACTGCTATTATAACTATTATTGTAACTATTATAACTGCTATTATAACTATTATTGTAACTGCTATTATAACTGCTATTATTGTAACTGCTATTATAACTGCTATTATTGTAACTGCTATTATTGTAACTGCTATTATAACTGCTATTATTGTAACTGCTATTATTTTAACTGCTATTATTGTAACTGCTATTATAACTGCTTTTATTGTAACTGCTATTATTATAACTGCTATTATTGTAACTGCTATTATTGTAACTGCTTTTATTGTAACTATTATAACTGCTTCTATTGTAACTGCTATTATTATAACTGCTATTATTGTAACTGCTAATATTGTAACTGCTATTATAACTATTATTGTAACTGCTATCATTGTAACTGCTATTATTGTAACTGCTATTATTGTAATTGCTATTATAACTGCTTTTATTGTAACTGCTATTATTATAACTGCTATTATTGTAACTGCTATTATTGTAACTGCTATTATTGTAACTGCTATTATTGTACCTTATTATTGTAACTGCTATTATAACTGCTATTATTATAACTGCTATTATAACTATTATAACTGCTATTATAACTGCTATTATAACTATTATAACTGCTATTATTGTAACTGCTATTATTGTAACTGCTATTATTATAACTGCTTCTGTTGTAACTGCTATTATTGTAACTGCTATTATTATAACTATTAATGTAACTATTATTGTAACTGCTATTATTGTAACTGCTATTATAACTGCTATTATAACTGCTATTATTATAACCGCTATTATTGTAACTGCTATTATTGTAACTGCTATTATTGTAACTTTTCTTGTAACTGCTATTATTGTAACTATTATTATAACTGCTATTATTGTAACTGCTATTATTGTAATTATTATTGTAACTGCTATTATTGTAACTGCTATTATAACTGCTATTATTGTAACTGCTATTATAACTGCTATTATTGTAACTGCTATTATAACTGCTGTTATTGTAACTGCTGTTATTGTAACTGCTATTATTATAACTGCTATTATTGTAACTATTATTGTAACTGCTATTATTGTAACTGCTATTATAACTGCTATTATTGTAACTGCTATTATAACTGCTGTTATTGTAACTGCTATTATTGTAACTATTATTATAACTATTATTGTAACTGCTATTATTGTAACTGCTATTATTGTAACTGCTGTTATTGTAACTGCTGTTATTGTAACTGCTATTATAACTGCTGTTATGGTAACTGCTATTATTGTAACTGCTATTATTGTAACTGCTATTATTGTAACTGCTATTATTGTAACTTATTATTATAACTGCTATTATTGTAACTGTTATTATTATAACTGCTATTTTTGTAACTGCTATTATTATAACTGCTATTATTGTAATTGCTATTATTGTAACTGCTTTTATTGTAACTGCTTTTATTGTAACTATTATTGTAACTGCTATTATAACTGCTATTATAACTATTATTATAACTGCTGTTATTGTAACTGCTATTATTGTAACTGCTGTTATTGTAACTATTATAACTGCTATTATAACTGCTATTATAACTGCTATTATTGTAACTGCTATTATTGTAACTGCTATTACTGTAACTATTATTATAACTGCTTTTATTGTAACTATTATTCTAGCTATTATTGTAACTATTATTGTAACTGCTATTATTGTAACTATTGTGACTATTATAACTATTATTGTAACTGCTATTATTGTAACTATTATTGTAACTATTATTGTAACTATTGTAACTATTATTGTAAGTATTATTGTAACTGCTATTATTGTAACTATTACTGTAAATATTATTATAACTGCTTTTATTGTAACTATTATTGCAACTATTGTTGTAAATGCTATTATTGTAACTGCTATTATTATAACTGCTATTATTGTAACTGCTATTAATATAACTATTATTGTAACTATTATTGTAACTGCTATTATTGCAACTGCTATTATTGTAACTGCTATTATTGTAGCTGCTATTATTGTAACTATTATTGTAACTGCTATTATTGTAACTATTATTGTAACTATTATAACTATTATTGTAACTGCTATTATTGTAACTGCTATTATTGTAACTGCTATTATTGTAACTGCTATTATTGTAACTATTATAACTATTATTGTAACTGGTATTATTGTAACTGCTATTACTGTAACCATTATTGTAACTATTATTGTAACTATTATAACTATTATTGTAACTGCTATTATTGTAACTGCTATTACTGTAACTGCTATTATTGTAACTATTATTGTAACTATTATATCTATTATTGTAACTGCTATTATTACAACTATTATTATAACTGCTATTATAACTGCTATTATTATAACTGCTATTATTATAACTGCTATTATTGTAACTGCTATTATAACTGCTATTATCGTAACTGCTATTATTGTAACTGCTTTTATTGTAACTGCTATTATTGTAACTATTATTGTAACTGCTATTATTGTAACTGCTTTTATTGTAACTGCTATTATTGTAACTGCTATTATTGTAACTATTATTGTAACTATTATTATAACTGCTATTATTGTAACTGCTATTATTGTAACTATTATTGTAACTGCTATTATTGTAACTATTATTGTAACTGCTATTATTGTAACTGCTTTTATTGTAACTGCTATTATTGTAACTGCTATTATTGTAACTATTATTGTAACTATTATTGTAACTATTATTGTAACTGCATTTATTGTAACTGCTATTATTGTAACTGCTATTATTGTAACTGCTATTATTGTAACTATTATTGTAACTGCTTTTATTGTAACTATTATTGTAACTGCTTTTATTGTAACTGCTATTATTATAACTGCTATTATTGTAACTGCTATTATTGTAACTATTATTGTAACTGCTATTATTGTAACTGCTATTATTGTAACTATTATTGTAACTGCTATTATTGTAACTGCTATTATTGTAACTGCTATTATTGTAACTGCTATTATTGTAACTGCTATTATTGTAACTGCTATTATTGTAACTATTATTGTAACTATTATTGTAACTATTATTGTAACTGCTGTTATTGCAACTATTATTGTAACTGCTATTATTGTAACTATTATTGTAACTGTTATTATTGTAACTATTATTGTAACTGCTGTTATTGTAACTATTATTGTAACTGCTATTATTGTAACTATTATTGTAACTGTTATTATTGTAACTATTATTGTAACTGTTATTATTGTAACTATTATTGTAACTGCTATTATTGTAACTATTATTGTAACTGCTGTTATTGCAACTGCTATTATTGTAACTGCTTTTCACAGAGTTACTTACCTGTTTCAACTCTTAAGGTTTAAATAATAACTTACTACAAGGACCCCCGGGGAGAAAGTTACTTTGTCTAAGTTTCTTGTGTTTTTCTCGATCTACACACATGCTGCTATGTATGATAATTCATTTACCTGTATTTATGTATATCTGGATAAACTTACCTAACCTAAATAAACTAAAATTTTGCTTAAAATAGATAAATGAACTGAAAATATAAATCCTGATTGACTAATGTAAATCTTTCTGGGGCCAAGTTCCTAGGCCTACTGTGTATGCTTATAGTCTTGTGCTGCCCTCCACACGATGGATATGGGATGCACAATCAACTAGCCACTACCGTCCACAGGATGGACATGAGATGCACAATAAACTAGCCACTACCGTCCACAGGATGGAGATGAGATGCACAATCAACTAGCCACTACCGTCCACAGGATGGAGATGAGATGCACAATCAACTAGCCACTACCGTCCACAGGATGGACATAAGATGCACAATCAACTAGCCACTACCGTCCACAGGATGGACATAAGATGCACAATCAACTAGCCACTACCGTCCACAGGATGGACATAAGATGCACAATCAACTAGCCACTACCGTCCACAGGATGGACATAAGATGCACAATCAACTAGCCACTACCGTCCACAGGATGGATAAAGGACGCACAATAAACTAGCCACTACCGTCCACAGGATGGACATAAGATGCACAATCAACTAGCCACTACCGTCCACAGGATGGACATAAGATGCACAATCAACTAGCCACTACCGTCCACAGGATGGATATGGGACGCACAATGAACTAGCCACTACCGTCCACAGGATGGACATAAGATGCACAATCAACTAGCCACTACCGTCCACAGGATGGACATGAGATGCACAATCAACTAGCCACTACCGTCCACAGGATGGACATAAGATGCACAATCAACTAGCCAGTTTGACGTCAAAATCTAAATCATATGGAACATTACGAGTGTGACTTAAGTGGTGTTGGTCAAAGGACAGACTCGCTCCTTCTCTCACACTTATAAGTCCACACAAAACCTTTCCTCGCTGACAACCTCTTACATGAAGCACACATGTACGTTACTGGTACGTTACCTGTACGTTAGCAGTAGTGGCTGCCGTGGGTCAGTGGTCCCCAGGACAGGTCCCAGACCAGACCTCCCAGAGCAACAGAAATGTATTTCCTGATTCAGATGGGAAGTGCCAGCTGCATTCTGGGTCGAGTCTTCCTTCCTCTCTTAAGATTTGTGAGAAATACACAACCTCACAATTTCTCCTTTAATGCAATATATATATATATATATATATATATATATATATATATATATATATATATATATATATATATATATGTCGTGCTGAATATGTAAAACTAGTCAATTAGCAAGAACTCACTTAAAATTAAGTTCTTTCTAAAATTTTCTCTTACACGTTTAAAGATATATTTTTTTCTTTAATGTTGATGCAAAAATTTATAGTTTTGCACCAAAAGGAACTTAGAAAACTTACCTAACCTTGTTATAACAAGAACAATTTATTTTAGCCTAACCCAACTAAATATATTTTAGATTTGTTTACAATAATTTAATACTAAACAAACACAGTGAAATATATTTTTTTCGTTAGGTTCAGAATGATTTTGGCGAAATTATTGCATACACAAATTTTCACTTGTCCTATATGGCAAGATGATATATATATATATATATATATATATATATATATATATATATATATATATGTATATATATTTTTTATTTTTTTTTTATTATCACACCGGCCGATTCCCACCAAGGCAGGGTGGCCCGAAAAAGAAAAACTTTCACCATCATTCACTCCATCACTGTCTTGCCAGAAGGGTGCTTTACACTACAGTTTTTAAACTGCAACATTAACACCCCCTCCTTCAGAGTGCAGGCACTGTACTTCCCATCTCCAGGACTCAAGTCCGGCCTGCCGGTTTCCCTGAATCCCTTCATAAATGTTACTTTGCTCACACTCCAACAGCACGTCAAGTATTAAAAACCATTTGTCTCCATTCACTCCTATCAAACACGCTCAAGCATGCCTGCTGGAAGTCCAAGCCCCTCGCACACAAAACCTCCTTTACCCCCTCCCTCCAACCCTTCCTAGGCCGACCCCTACCCCGCCTTCCTTCCACTACAGACTGATACACTCTTGAAGTCATTCTGTTTCGCTCCATTCTCTCTACATGTCCGAACCACCTCAACAACCCTTCCTCAGCCCTCTGGACAACAGTTTTGGTAATCCCGCACCTCCTCCTAACTTCCAAACTACGAATTCTCTGCATTATATTCACACCACACATTGCCCTCAGACATGACATCTCCACTGCCTCCAGCCTTCTCCTCGCTGCAACATTCATCACCCACGCTTCACACCCATATAAGAGCGTTGGTAAAACTATACTCTCATACATTCCCCTCTTTGCCTCCAAGGACAAAGTTCTTTGTCTCCACAGACTCCTAAGTGCACCACTCACTCTTTTTCCCTCATCAATTCTATGATTCACCTCATCTTTCATAGACCCATCCGCTGACACGTCCACTCCCAAATATCTGAATACGTTCACCTCCTCCATACTCTCTCCCTCCAATCTGATATTCAATCTTTCATCACCTAATCTTTTTGTTATCCTCATAACCTTACTCTTTCCTGTATTCACCTTTAATTTTCTTCTTTTGCACACCCTACCAAATTCATCCACCAATCTCTGCAACTTCTCTTCAGAATCTCCCAAGAGCACAGTGTCATCAGCAAAGAGCAGCTGTGACAACTCCCACTTTGTGTGTGATTCTTTATCTTTTAACTCCACGCCTCTTGCCAAGACCCTCGCATTTACTTCTCTTACAACCCCATCTATAAATATATTAAACAACCACGGTGACATCACACATCCTTGTCTAAGGCCTACTTTTACTGGGAAAAAATTTCCCTCTTTCCTACATACTCTAACTTGAGCCTCACTATCCTCGTAAAAACTCTTCACTGCTTTCAGTAACCTACCTCCTACACCATACACTTGCAACATCTGCCACATTGCCCCCCTATCCACCCTGTCATACGCCTTTTCCAAATCCATAAATGCCACAAAGACCTCTTTAGCCTTATCTAAATACTGTTCACTTATATGTTTCACTGTAAACACCTGGTCCACACACCCCCTACCTTTCCTAAAGCCTCCTTGTTCATCTGCTATCCTATTCTCCGTCTTACTCTTAATTCTTTCAATTATAACTCTACCATACACTTTACCAGGTACACTCAACAGACTTATCCCCCTATAATTTTTGCACTCTCTTTTATCCCCTTTGCCTTTATACAAAGGAACTATGCATGCTCTCTGCCAATCCCTAGGTACCTTACCCTCTTCCATACATTTATTAAACAATTGCACCAACCACTCCAAAACTATATCCCCACCTGCTTTTAACATTTCTATCTTTATCCCATCAATCCCGGCTGCCTTACCCCCTTTCATTTTACCTACTGCCTCACGAACTTCCCCCACACTCACAACTGGCTCTTCCTCACTCCTACAAGATGTTATTCCTCCTTGCCCTATACACGAAATCACAGCTTCCCTATCTTCATCAACATTTAACAATTCCTCAAAATATTCCTTCCATCTTCCCAATACCTCTAACTCTCCATTTAATAACTCTCCTCTCCTATTTTTAACTGACAAATCCATTTGTTCTCTAGGCTTTCTTAACTTGTTAATCTCACTCCAAAACTTTTTCTTATTTTCAACAAAATTTGTTGATAACATCTCACCCACTCTCTCATTTGCTCTCTTTTTACATTGCTTCACCACTCTCTTAACCTCTCTCTTTTTCTCCATATACTCTTCCCTCCTTGCATCACTTCTACTTTGTAAAAACTTCTCATATGCTAACTTTTTCTCCCTTACTACTCTCTTTACATCATCATTCCACCAATCGCTCCTCTTCCCTCCTGCACCCACTTTCCTGTAACCACAAACTTCTGCTGAACACTCTAACACTACATTTTTAAACCTACCCCATACCTCTTCGACCCCATTGCCTATGCTCTCATTAGCCCATCTATCCTCCAATAGCTGTTTATATCTTACCCTAACTGCCTCCTCTTTTAGTTTATAAACCTTCACCTCTCTCTTCCCTGATGCTTCTATTCTCCTTGTATCCCATCTACCTTTTACTCTCAGTGTAGCTACAACTAGAAAGTGATCTGATATATCTGTGGCCCCTCTATAAACATGTACATCCTGAAGTCTACTCAACAGTCTTTTATCTACCAATACATAATCCAACAAACTACTGTCATTTCGCCCTACATCATATCGTGTATACTTATTTATCCTCTTTTTCTTAAAATATGTATTACCTATAACTAAACCCCTTTCTATACAAAGTTCAATCAAAGGGCTCCCATTATCATTTACACCTGGCACCCCAAACTTACCTACCACACCCTCTCTAAAAGTTTCTCCTACTTTAGCATTCAAGTCCCCTACCACAATTACTCTCTCACTTGGTTCAAAGGCTCCTATACATTCACTTAACATCTCCCAAAATCTCTCTCTCTCCTCTGCATTCCTCTCTTCTCCAGGTGCATACACGCTTATTATGACCCACTTCTCGCATCCAACCTTTACTTTAATCCACATAATTCTTGAATTTACACATTCATATTCTCTTTTCTCCTTCCATAACTGATCATTTAACATTACTGCTACCCCTTCCTTTGCTCTAACTCTCTCAGATACTCCAGATTTAATCCCATTTATTTCCCCCCACTGAAACTCTCCTACCCCCTTCAGCTTTGTTTCGCTTAGGGCCAGGACATCCAACTTCTTTTCATTCATAACATCAGCAATCATCTGTTTCT
>NC_091334.1:5881319-5921319 GCF_038502225.1 Cherax quadricarinatus | reverse complement strand
CTTTGCATTTGGCAGGGTTGAATTCGAGAAGCCAGTTTCTGGACCACATGTCCAGCTTGTCCAGGTCTCTTTGCACTCCTGCCTCATCTTCATCCGATTTAATTCTTCTCATCAGCTTCACATCATCTGCGAATAGGGACACTTCAGAGTCTATTCCTTCCATCATGTCTTTCGCATATATAAAAAATAGTACTGGTCCTAGAACTGATCCCTGTGGGACCCCGCTCGTCACAGGTGCCCACTGTGATACCTCTTCAAGTACCATGACTCGTTGTTGCCTCCCTGTCAGGTATTTCCTGATCCATTGCAATGCCCTCCCTGTTATATGCGTCTGATCCTCCAGCTTCTGCACTAATCTCTTGTGGGGAACAGTGTCAAAAGATTTCCTGCAGTCTAGGAAAATGCAATCAACCCACCCCTCTCTCTCGTGTCTTACTTCTGTCACCTTGCCATAAAACTCCAGAAGATTTGTGACAGGATTTGCCTTCCATGAACCCATGCTGGTTTTCATTTATAATCTTGTTCCGTTCCAGGTGTTCCACCACTCTCCTCCTGATAATCTTCTCCATGACTTTGCACACAATACATGTCAGAGACACAGGTCTGTAGTTTAGTGCCTTATTTCTGTTTCCTTTCTTAAATATGGGGACTACATTTGCTGTCTTCCATTTCTCAGGTAGTTGCCCAGTTTCAAGGGATGTGTTGAAGATCGTGGTTAGGGGCAGGCACAGCATCTCTGCTCCTTCTCTAAGGACCCATGGGGAGATGTCCGGTCCCATCGCCTTTGAGGTACCAAGGTCACTTAGCAGCTTCTTCACCTCCTCCTCGGTTGTTCGTATGTCATCCAACACTTGTTGGTATATTCCCTCTTGATGTTCCCTTCTGTGCTGTCTTCCCAGAGCCCTTCCTGTCTCTACTGTAAAAACTTCCTTAAATCTCCTGTTTAGCTCCTCACATACCTCCTGATCATTTCTTGTGAGTTCTCCACCTTCTGTCCTCAGCCTGATCACCTGGTCTTTGACTGTTGTCTTTCCTGATGTGACTATACAACAGTTTCGGGTCAGTCTTGATTTTCGATGCTATGTTATTTTCATACTGTCGCTGGGCATCCCTCCTTACCTGTGCGTACTCGTTCCTGGCTCTGCGACTGATCTCCCTATTTTCGTGTGTTCTCTGCCTTCTGTACTTTTTCCATTCTCTATTGCACTTTGTTTTTGCCTCCTTACACCGTCGGGTAAACCAGGGGCTCGTTCTGGTCTTCCCGTTGTTTCTGTTGCCCTTGGGAATAAACCTTTCCACTGCCTCCTTGCATTTTGTTATTACATAGTGTGTGTGTGTGTGTGTGTGTGTGTGTGTGTGTGTGTGTGTGTGTGTGTGTGTGTGTGTGTGTGTGTGTGTGTCTGTGTGTGTGTGTACTCACCTAATTGTACTCACCTAATTGTGGTTGCAGGGGTCGAGACTCGGCTCCTGGCCCCGCCTCTTCACTGATCGCTACTAGGTCCTGTCTCTGCTTCCTGAGCTGTATTATACCTCTTCTTAAAACTATGTATGGTTCCTGCCTCCACTACTTCACTTGCTAGGCTATTCCACTTCCTGACAACTCTATGACTGAAGAAATACTTCCTGTGACTCGTCTGAGTCTTCAGCTTCCAGTTGTGACCCCTTGTCCCTGTGTCCCCTCTCTGGAACATCCTATCTCTGTCCACCTTGTCTATTCCCCGCAGTATCTTGTATGTCGTTATCATGTCTCCCCTGACCTTTCTGTCCTCCAGTGTCGTCAGTCCGATTTCCCTCAACCTTTCCTCGTACGACATTCTCCTGAGCTCTGGGACTAGCCTTGTTGCAAACCTTTGTACTTTCTCTAACTTCTTGACGTGCTTGACCAGGTGTGGGTTCCAGACTGGTGCTGCATACTCCAGTATGGGCCTAACATACACAGTGTACAGTGTCTTGAACGATTCCTTATTAAGGTATCGGAACGCTATTCTCAGGTTTGCCAGGCGCCCGTATGCTGCAGCAGTTATTTGGTTGATATGTGCCTCCGGTGATGTGCTCGGTGTTATGGTCACCCCAAGGTCTTTCTCCCTGAGTGAGGTCTGTAGTCTTCGTCCACATAGCCTATACTCTGTCTGCGGTCTTCTTTGCCCGTCCCCAATCTTCATGACTTTGCATTTGGCTGGATTGAATTCGAGAAGCCTGTTACTGGACCACATGACCAGCATGTCCAGGTCTCTTTGCAGTCCTGTCTCATCCTCATCCGATTTAATTCTTCTCATAAACTTCACATCATCTGCGAACAGGGACACTTCGGAGTCTATTCCTTCCATCATGTCGTTCACATATATAAAAAATAGCACTGGTCCTAGAACTGACCCCTGTGGGACCCCGCTCGTCGCAGGCGCCCACTGTGATACCTCTTCACGTACCATGACTCGTTGCTGCCTCCCTGTCAGGTCCCCTCTTTTATAGTGTGTGTGTGTGTGTGTGTGTGTGTGTGTGTGTGTGTGTGTGTGTGTGTGTGTGTACTCACCTATTTGTGGTTGCATGGGTCGAGTCATAGTTCCTGGCCCTGCCTCTTTACTTATTGCTACTAGGTCCTCTCTCTCCCTGCTCCATGAGCTTTATCAAACCTCGTCTTAAAACTATGTATGGTTCCTTCATCCACTACGTCATTTTCCAGGCTATTTCACTGCCTGACAACTCTGTAACTGAAGAAATACTCCCTGACATCCCTTTGACTTTTCTGAGTCTTCAACTTCCAATTGTGACCCCTTGTTTATGTGTCCCATCTCTGTGCGCCTCAGATGTGCTCGGTTTTATACTCACCCCAAGATTTTTTTTTCCTTGTGTGAGGTTTGCAGTCTTTGGCCTCCTAGACTATACTATGTCTGCGGTCTTCTTTGCCCTTCCCCAATCTTCATGACTTTGCATTTGGCAGGGTTAAATTCAAGGAGCCATCTGCTGGACCAGGCTTGTAGCCTGCCCAGGTCTCTTTGTAATCCTGCCTGATCCTCGACCGAGTTGATTCTCATCAACTTCACATGATCTGAAAACAAGGACACCTCTGAGTCTATCCCTTCCGTTATGTCATTCACATATACCAAAAACAGCACAGGTCCTAGGACTGACCCCTGTGGAACCCCGCTTGTCATAGGCGCCCACTCTGACACCTCGTCACGTACTATGACTCGTTGTTGCCTCCCTGTCAGGTATTCTCTGATCCATTGTAGTGCCTTTCCTGTTATACCTGCCTGATCCTTTAGCTTTTCCATTAACCTCTTGTGAGGAACTGTGTCAAAGGCTTTCTTGCAGTTCATGAAAATGCAGTCTGTGCCCCTCTCTCTCTTTTGTCTTACTTCTGTCACCTTGTCATAAAACTCCAGTAGATTTGTGACACAGGATTTTCCTTCCCTGAAGCCGTGCTGGTTGTCGATTGTTTCTTTCCAGGTGCTCCACCACTCTCCTCCTGATGACCTTCTCCATGACTCTGCGTACTATACACGTTAGTGACACAGGTCTGTAGTTTAATGCTTCGTGTTTGTCTCCTTTTTTTAAAAATTGAGACTACATTTGTCATCTTCCATACCTCAGGGAGTTGCCCAGTTTCAATGGATGTGTTGATCTTTGTTAGTGGCATACACAGCGTCTCTGCTCCCCCACTAAGGACCCACGGAGAGATGTTGTCTGGTCCCACCGCTTGTGAGGTGTCAAGTTCACATAGCAGCTTCTTCACCTCCTCCTCGGTTATGTGCACCTCATCCAGCACTTGTTGGTGTACCTCCCTGTTCTGATTTCCTGGAGTCCTACTGGTTTCTACTGTAAATACTTCTTTAAATCTCATGTTGAGCTCCTCACATGCCTCTTGATCGCTTCTTGTGAACTCTCCATCATCCTTCCTCAGTCTGATTACCTGGTCCTTGACTGTTGTTTTCCTCCTGATGTGGCTATACAGCAGCTTCGGGTCAGACTTGACTTTCGATGCTGTTATTGATTGTCGTATTGTCGCTGAGCCTCCCTTCTTATCTATGCATATTCGTTTCTGGCTCTTCGGATGATCTCTTTATTTTCCTGGGTTCTTTGTTTTCTGTACCTTTTCCATTCTCTAGTACACCTAGTTTTTGGCTCCCTACACCTTTGGGTGAACCAAGGACTCGTTCTGGTCTTCCCATTATTTCTGTTTCCCTTGGGAACAAACCTCTCCTCTGCCTCCTTGCATTTTGTTGTCACATAGTCCATCATTTCTTGTACTGGTTTTCCTGCCAATTCTCTCTCCCACTGAACGTCTTTGCACGAAGTTCCTCATGCCTGTGAAGTCCCCCTTTTGTAGTTTGGTGTGTGTGTGTGTGTGCGCGCGCGCGCATGTTTGTGTGTGTGTGCATGTTTGTGTGTGTGTGTGTGTATACTCATCTTTATGTCGTTGCAGGGAGTGAGTCACGTCTCCTGACCTGCCTCTTCGCTGATCGCTAGGAGGTCTCTTTACCCTCTCCAAGAGTCTTATCATACCTCTTCTGAAAGGTTTTTATGGATCCTGCCATCACTACTTTACTCTTCAGAGTGTACCACTTCCTGACAATTCTAAGGCTTCCTAACATCCCTGTGACTCTTCTAAGTTCCCTTAACCTCTCCTCATAAGACATACCCCTACACTCCTTAGCTCCGGGATTAGTCTTAATGCAATCTTTTGCACTTTTTCCAATTTCTTGACGTGTTTGACCAGGTGTGGGTTCCATACTGATGGTGCATACCCCAATATGTGCCTGACCTGAATGGTGTACAGTGTCATGAATGATTCCTTAGATGTCGAATTGCTATTCTCATGTTTACCAGGTGCCCATATGCTGCAGCGATTTAGTTGATGTGCGCCTCGGGGGACATGCTCGGTATAATGCTCACCCCATGATTCTTCGTCCTTAAGTGAGGTTTACAGCCTTTGATCCCCTAGCCTGTACTCCGTTTGCGATCTTCTTTGTCCTTCCCCAAGCTTCATGGCTTTTCACTTGCTGAGGTTAAGCTCCAAGAGCCTTTTGTCGGACCAGGCTTGCAGCCTGTGCAGATTCCCTTGTAATCTTACCTAATCCTCGTCTGCTTGTATTCTTCTAAGTTTCACATCTTCAGCGAACAGGGACACCTCTGAATCTATTCCTTCAGTCATATCATACATATATACAAGAAATAGCACTGGACCCAGGACTGACTTTTGTGGAATCCCACTCGACACATGCGCCCACTTTGTCACTTCATCATGTACCAGCACTCGTTGTTTCTTTTCTGTCAGGTATTCTCTGATTCATTGCAGTACTTTTTCTATCATACTTGCCTGCTCCTCCAGTTTCTGAACCAGTGTTTTGTGTGGTAGAGATTCCAAACCTTCTTACACTCCAAGAAGATGCAATCTACCCATCCCTCTCACTCTCCTGTCTTACTTCTGTTACCTTGTCGTAACAAGTAGATTTGTGATACAGGATCTCCCATCCCTGAAGCCATGCTTATTGTCATGTATGATCCCAATCCTCTCTATATGCTCGACCACTCTTCTCCTGATAATCTTTTCCATAACTTTACATACTATACAAGACACTGACACTGGTCTGCAGTTTAATGCTGCTGTCTCCTTTCTTGAAAACTGGAACTACATGTGCTGTCTTCCATACCACAGGCAGTTGCCTTGTTTCGATAGATTTATTGAAGATTGCTGCTTGTGGCACACACAGTTCCTCTACTTCGTCTCTCAGGACCCATGAAGAGATGTTATCTGGGCCCACCGCCTTCGAGGTATCTAATTCACCTAGTAGTTTCTTCACCTCCTCCTTGGTTATGTGAAGTGTGTCCAGCACTTGCTGGTGCACCCTACTGCCTCAGTTTGCTGGAAGCATTTCTGTTTCCACTGTGAATACTTCTCTAAATCTTATGCTAGGCTCTTCACATACTTCCTGGTCACTCTTTGTGAGCTCACCTCATTCCTTCCTCAACCTGATTACTTGGTTCTTGACTGTGTTTTCCCTCCTGAAGTGAGTGTATAACAACTTTGGGTCAGATTTGACTTTTGATGCTATGTCACACTCATATTGTCACTGGGCCTATCTCCTTATCCATGCATATTCGTGTCTCGTTATTTTCCTTAAGTCCTTGTTGAGCCCTTTGCCTTGTATGCTTTATCCATGCTCTAGCACACTTGGCTTTGGCCTCTTTACACCAGTTAAACCATGGGATCACTCTAGTTTTTCCATTTTCTCTGTTACCCCCTGGTATGAACTTCTCTTCCTCCCTGCACTTTGTGGTCACTTGTTCCACCATTTCATTTACTGTCTTTCCCTCTAGTTCTCTTTTTCATTGCACCTCATGCAGAAATTGCCTCATACCTATGTTGCTCCCTTTCTTGAAGTTTGGCTTCTCCCGTCTTTCTACATTCTTCACTGTTAACTATACAAGGTACTCGAAACTGATGACCACATGATAACTAGCATCATATGGCCTTTTGTGTATAATATCTCTTAAGTCTAAACTGTTCAAGGTGAATGCAAGGTCCAGCCTTGCAGGTACATCCACTCCTCTCTCCCTCCGGTTGTATCCCTAACCTGTTGGTGCATGAAGTTTTCCAATGTTGTCTCCAGCATCTTGACCTCCACGTTTCTGGTCCCCCATGTGACTCTAGGTTTTTCCAGTCTCCTTGTGGTTGAAATCTCCCATGATGAGTAACTTTGCCCTATCCATGTGGGCCCTTCTGGCTACCTCGGCTAGTGTATCCACCATTGCTCTATTGCTCTCATCATACTCTTTTCTTGGTCTCTTGCTCCTCAGTGGCGAGTTGTACATCACTATTATCATCACATTTGGACTCCCGATCTGAAATGTTCTTATGAAGTCATCTGTTTCCTTTCTGTCCATTACTCCCATTTCCTCTAAACTCTACTGGCAATTCCTCTTTCCCTTCTGTTCTTTCTGTCTTTCCTCAGGATCTGACATTCAGATGGGAAGTTCACATCTGTTATCATCCCTGTGAACTTTGTCTCCATGAGCCCTATGATGTCCTGGGATGCCTCAATTATTTGTTCTTGCCACTCCTTGCTCTTATTTGTTATTCCATCTGTGTTGGTATACCATACCTTTAGCTTCCTTTCCGCTACTATATTCTGGGGGTGAGAGGTGTTGGTGCAGACTGAGGGTGTGGAAGGCAGGGTGGGATATTATGACAGGCTACTGTTACAGTAGTATAAGTGCTGGGGAGTTGGGAGCTGTGGAGTGTGGCTTGCTTCTGGTTATGGCATTTGGTTGGTATGGGGTGATAGGGGTTGAGGGGGTTCTGTGAGCATTTGTTTGGTGTTCCTCCTGAAGCTGAGCTTTCATGTCTGGTGTTGCCTGCCCTGTCTCTCTTCCCTTCCACTGTTGTCTTCTTACCCTCATTCTCAGTTGTTACCATTCTTCTCGTGTTCTGTCGCAGTTGAGGTACACTCGCTAATATTCTCTGAAGCCCTTTAACAGTGGTTTCTGTTGTATCCTGTTCCGTACCGCATCTGAGTCAAATGTCAGTTTGATCGGACATTTTTTTCCTTTGAATGCCCCCAGTTCTGTGAAAATTTATCTAGGACATATTCTTTTCTCCAGTTATTGCGATGCTCTCAATCTCTTTTTCCTCCCAATGCTTTCTTTTATCATAGGTCTTCCCTTCAGCTTCCTGAAGCCCATGAATAATTATTGACCTCTCCCCCTCTTCCAGTTTCTTTTTCCTCCATATCTCTGGATCTGATTTAGACATCTTTGTTTCCCTTATCTTCCAGACATCATGGTGGCCTGATATCACTTCTACAAGGGACTTCTTAGCTCCTTCCCTTCCTTTATTCCCCTTGCTGTCTTCTGATGGTCTTGTTTCCATCACCTTGCTCCTTTCGGTCATCTTTATATTCTACTTAAGCACTTCCAGTTCTTCCACCAGGCTATGTATCTTTGCCTCAGCAGCAACAGGCCATATCTCCAACTTCTTGCTTTCTGCAGAAATCTTATTTACCATTGTACTGTAATGCTCGTTTAGTCCTTATTCCCACTGTTGTTCTCTTTTACTCTTGAGCATTTCTGTCCATTCTTCCTTTTCAGATCAGCCATCCTCGGCTCCCTTGACTACGTGTTACCTTTTGAGATTCCATTTTTGCATCTTGTTAGGATGCCCTAGCTTCTAGATTGTAAACTTTGTGTAGTGATGTGTGTGTGTGTGTGTGTGTGTGTGTGTGTGTGTGTGTGTGTGTGTGTGTGTGTGTTCACTTAATTGTAATCACCTGATTGTGGTTGCAGAGGTCGAGTCATGGCTCCTGGCCCCGCCTCTTCATTGATCGCCAGTGCTTCCCTCATGTATGTGTGTGTGTCTGTTCGGCACACACACCTGCCTCCGTGTATGTCTAATATTGCATTTCCCATAGGCTGGGGAGGGGGTTTAATCATGTTTACGAATTGTGTATTTAGTGGAGGCTCGAACCGCGTTCCTGGACGACAATACGCAGCGGACAACACCATATCCTCCTCTTACTGATGCTCTACCAAACTCAATTGATTTTTTTATCTCGTTTCGTTGTAATATTTCGTATGTGGTTTGTGTACTGCGTTGTTGATGGTTTGTGGTGAGGAAGGTTGATTTAAAGCTCCCGGTTCTATCTCTGACATTCAGAGGAAGGGGCGGAGGAATGAGGGGAAGGAGGTAGAGAGGAAAGGAAATATGGTAAGAGGAGAGAGGATTTGTGGAGCAAGGAGGAAGAGATGATCTCTCTCATTTTTTTCTCTCTCTCTCTGTGTCTGTGTCTCTGTCTGCGTGTCTGTTTGTGTGTTTATCTCTCTTAGATGCTACTCTGAATACAGGTGAGAGAGAGAGAGAGAGAGAGAGAGAGAGAGAGAGAGAGAGAGAGAGAGAGAGAATGAATCACCAATCATTGGTCGTAGATGATTCACTCTCCCCGCCAATATCTTCCATAATTATCGAATTATCATATTCATGAGGGAAGCGCTAAACACGCAGGGCTTCACACGCACCGCGTAGAGGGGGGGAGGGGAACGGGAAGTAATCAGGTTTAATCCGAGGAAGAGGGAAGATCCGTCTCCAATCTTGAGGGATTGGGAAGTTCCTCACTAGGGGTGAGAAAGTTCCTCACCAGGGGTGAGAAAGTTCCTCACCAGGGGTGAGAAAGTTCCTCACCAGGGGTGAGAAAGTTCCTCACCAGGGGTGAGAAAGTTCCTCACCAGGGGTGAGAAAGTTCCTCACCAGGGGTGAGAAAGTTCCTCGCCTGGGGTGAGAAAGTTCCTCGCCTGGGGTAAGAAAGTTCCTCGCCTGGGGTGAGAAAGTTCCTCGCCTGGAGTGAGAAAGTTCCTCAACCAGGGTGAGAAAGTTCCTGACCTTGAGTGAGAAAGTTCCTGACCTGGAGTGAGAAAGTTCCTCACCAGGGGTGAGAAAGTTCCTCACCAGGGGTGAGAAAGTTCCTCACTAGGGGTGAGAAAGTTCCTCACCTGGAGTGAGAAAGTTCCTCACCAAGGGTGAGAAAGTTCCTCACCTGGAGTGAGAAAGTTCCTCACCAGGGGTGAGAAAGTTCCTCACCAGGGGTGAGAAAGTTCCTCACCTGGAGTGAGAAAGTTCCTCACCAGGGGTGAGAAAGTTCCTCACCAGGGGTGAGAAAGTTCCTCACCAGGGGTGAGAAAGTTCCTCACCAGGGGTGAGAAAGTTCCTCACCAGGGGTGAGAAAGTTCCTTACTTTCATCGTTAAAAGTTTCAGTACTTTCTATGGTCATTAACACCTTTATGAACACCAGTGATCATCAGCACCAGTGATCATCAGCACCAGTGATCATTAGCACCAGTGATCATCAGCACCAGTGATCAACACCAGTGATCATCAGCACCAGTGATCATCAGCACCAGTGATCATCAGCACCAGTGATCATCAGCACCAGTGATCAACACCAGTGATCATCAGCACCAGTGATCAACACCAGTGATCATCAGCACCAGTGATCATCAGCACCAGTGATCAACACCAGTGATCATCAGCACCAGTGATCATCAGCACCAGTGATCAACACCAGTGACCATCAACACCAGTGATCAACACCAGTGATCATCAGTGATTATCAACACCAGTGATCATCAACACCAGTGATCATCAGTGATCAGCACCAGTGATCATCAGCACCAGTGATCAACACCAGTGAACACCAGTGATCATCAGCACCAGTGATCAACACCAGTGAACACCAGTGATCATCAGCACCAGTGATCATCAGCACCAGTGATCATCAGCACCAGTGATCATCAGCACCAGTGATCACCAGCACCAGTGATCATCAGCACCAGTGATCAACACCAGTGAACACCAGTGATCATCAGCACCAGTGATCAACACCAGTGAACACCAGTGATCATCAGCACCAGTGATCATCAGCACCAGTGATCATCAGCACCAGTGATCACCAGCACCAGTGATCATCAGCACCAGTGATCATCAGCACCAGTGATCAACACCAGTGATCATCAGCACCAGTGATCATCAGCACCAGTGATCAACACCAGTGACCATCAACACCAGTGATCAACACCAGTGATCATCAGTGATTATCAACACCAGTGATCATCAACACCAGTGATCATCAGTGATCAGCACCAGTGATCATCAGCACCAGTGATCAACACCAGTGAACACCAGTGATCATCAGCACCAGTGATCAACACCAGTGAAAACCAGTGATCATCAGCAAAAGTGATCATCAGCACCAGTGATCATCAGCACCACTGTGGCATGCAAAGAGTACGTAACCTTTATTCGGCGCATGTACACACCGTCATTTACAGGCTATCTCCCCCAACCAGCGAACCAGGTTGCTAAGAGTTGATGATGGGGCCCCGTCGTTCAACTAGTGACCAGGTTCTAGCCAATAAGAAGATGGTTTTGGCAATCGCAGAGGTTATGTGGGTACCACTCTACTGTCTGCTCTTGTCATTCCCATTCTAGAGCTGGTTGAAGCACGGTCTGCTATCTTGTGGCTTCTATTTCTGCCTTGCTTACCGTGGAGTACACTAATACCTATCAATGTACATAGTGTACATATTGCTGTTCTAAATTGGTGAAGGATAATTTAAGTCAAAACTTTTCTGCTGTGTTTATTTTGCTCCCATTACACCCGGGGTAACAGGCCATTTGGACTCCTGGGTTGTAATAACCAGTGTTACGCACCTCGTTTGTGAACCTTCTAGGTCAGGTATGATGTATATGTAACGGGCTTTTTCACTTAATATATTATTTCTAGCCTCATTAGTAGCTAAAATGAGGATAGAGTACTTTATATTATCTGGCCTTAATTTATTTAGCTGTGTAAATAGATAGGATGTTTCGATGATGTAAACTACGGGTACAGTTGTTTACTACCCGGCTGTCGGTTAGCCACTGTCCCTCTTAATCCGAGGTGACGTCAGTCTGAGAATTCTGTTATAGGGTAGTCCACTCTCACCTTTCGTGAGAGAAGCTCCTTGATTCCTGGATTTAACCTTCTGGTCCCATGAGGTTCCCTAGTGACCCTCCAGCACCTCGGACGGTATCAGACAGAAACGTCTCGGACAAAGTGTGTTTCTGTATTGAAGACGCTGGTGATTGTCCCTATCTCTGCTAGGAGCGAGTTTAAGCAGTATTGGTTCAAAGAGGACGGCGAAAAAGTCAAGGGAGACAGACTCGCCTCAGAACTCCTTTAAGTGTAGAATATTCCTAATCTCGCTTAGTAAATTTTGAAAGTTGAATAAGAATGAATTATTATTGAAGTGTTACGTTTTCTGTCTGATTGGGATTGAGTCAAGAAAAGTGTTATTATGTGAAGTGAATGTGTTATGATACTAGAGCCATTCAGTACTATAATCAAGACAGGATACTGTGTATTATCTTTTAAGTGAACTTAAGTGTAAATTTCATGAGTACTCTGTTTTATGGTGCGACCTTTTTAAAGTTAATATAAAACCCTTCTATGGTTTATTAAGAAACTTAATAAAAAACCGGAAAGAACGATTGTGATTGTTTACTACTGAACCCTTGAATGATTCCATTTAGAACAGGATATTCAGTCCTGTTTATTGGTTGCAAGAAAGGGCTAAACAGGCTTAAGTAGTGGCCCTGTACGCAACAACCAGTCATCAGCACCAGTGATCGTCAGCACCAGTGATCGTCAGCACCAGCGATCGTCAGCACCAGCGATCATCAGCACCAGCGATCATCAGCACCAGCGATCACCACCAGTGATCATCAGCGCCGGTGATCATCACCACCGGTGATCATCACCACCGGTGATCATCACCACCGGTGATCATCACCACCGGTGATCATCACCACCGGTGATCATCACCACCGGTGATCATCACCACCGGTGATCAGTACCAGTGATCGTCAACACCAGTGATCGTCAGCATCAGTGATCGTCAGCATCAGTGATCGTCAGCGCCAGTGATCATCACCACCAGTGATCATCACCACCAGTGATCATCACCACCAGTGATCAGTACCAGTGATCGTCAACACCAGTGATCGTCAGCATCAGTGATCGTCAGCATCAGTGATCGTCAGCATCAGTGATCATCAGCATCAGTGATCATCACCACCGGTGATCATCACCACCGGTGATCATCACCACCGGTGATCATCACCACCGGTGATCATCACCACCGGTGATCATCACCACCGGTGATCATCACCACCAGTGATCAGTACCAGTGATCGTCAACACTAGTGATCGTCAACACTAGTGATCGTCAGCATCAGTGATCGTCAGCATCAGTGATCGTCAGCATCAGTGATCGTCAGCATCAGTGATCATCACCACCAGTGATCGTCAGCATCAGTGATCATCACCACCAGTGATCATCAGCGCCAGTGATCATCACCACCAGTGATCATCAGCGCCAGTGATCATCACCACCAGTGATCACCACCAGTGATCATCACCACCGGTGATCATCACCAGTGATCACCACCAGTGATCATTACCAGTGATCGTCAACACCAGTGATCGTCAGCATCAGTGATCAACACCAGTGATCATCAGCACCAGTGATCAGCACCAGCGATCATTAGCACCAGCGATCATTAGCACCAGCGATCATCAGCACCAGTGATCATCAGCACCAGTGATCATCAGCACCAGTGATCATCAGCACCAGTGATCAACACCAGTGATCATCAACACCAGTGATCATCAACACCAGTGATCATCAGTGATCAACACCAGTGATCATCAGCACCAGTGATCATCAGCACCAGCGATCGTTACCAGTGATCATCAGCACCAGTGATCATTAGCACCAGTGATCAACACCAGTGATCATCAGCACCAGTGATCATCAGCACCAGTGATCATCAGCACCAGCGATCATCAGCAACAGTGATCATCAGCACCAGCGATCGTTACCAGTGATCATCAGCACCAGTGATCAACACCAGTGATCATCAACACCAGTGATCAGCACCAGTGATCATCAGCTCCAGTGATCAGCACCAGTGATCAGCACCATTGATCATCAGCACCATTGATCATCAGCACCAGTGATCATCAGCACCAGTGATCATCAGCACCAGTGATCATCAGCACCAGTGATCAACACCAGTGATCATCAACACCAGTGATCAACACCAGTGATCATCAGCACAAGTGTTCAACACCAGTGATCATCAGCACCAGTGATCGTCAACACCAGTGATCGTCAGCACCAGTGATCAACAGCACCAGTGATCATCAGCACCAGCGATCATCAGCAACAGTGATCAGCACCAGCGATCATTACCAGTGATCATCAGCATCAGTGATCATCAGCACCAGTCATCAACACCAGTGATCAACACCAGTGATCATCAGCACCAGTGATCATCAGCACCAGTGATCATCAGCACCAGTGATAATCAACACCAGTGATAATCAACACCAGTGATCATCAGCACCAGTGATCAGCACCAGTGATAATCAACACCAGTGATAATCAACACCAGTGATAATCAACACCAGTGATAATCAACACCAGTGATAATCAGCACCAGTGATCAACACCAGTGATCATCAGCACCAGTGATCATCAGCACCAGTGATCATCAGCACCAGTGATCATCAGCACCAGTGATCATCAGCACCTGTGATCATCAACACCAGTGATCATCAACACCAGTGATCATCAACACCAGTGATCATCAGCACCAGTGATCATCAGCACCAGTGATCATCAGCACCAGTGATCATCAGCACCAGTGATCATCAGCACCAGTGATCATCAGCACCAGTGATCATCAGCACCAGTGACCAGCACCAGTGACCATCAGCACCAGTGACCATCAGCACCAGTGACCATCAGCACCAGTGATCATCAGCACCAGTGATCATCAGCACCAGCGATCGTTACCAGTGATCATCAGCACCAGTGATCATTAGCACCAGTGATCAACACCAGTGATCATCAGCACCAGTGATCATCAGCACCAGTGATCAGCACCAGCGATCATCAGCAACAGTGATCATCAGCACCAGCGATCGTTACCAGTGATCATCAGCACCAGTGATCATTAGCACCAGTGATCAACACCAGTGATCATCAGCACCAGTGATCATCAGCTCCAGTGATCATCAGCACCAGTGATCAGCACCATTGATCATCAGCACCATTGATCATCAGCACCAGTGATCATCAGCACCAGTGATCAGCACCAGTGATCAGCACCAGTGATCAGCACCAGTGATCATCAGCACCAGTGATCAGCACCAGTGATCATCAGCACCAGTGATCAGCACCAGTGATGATCAGCACCAGTGATCATCAGCACCAGTGATCAGCACCAGTGATCATCAGCACCAGTGATCATCAGCACCAGTGATCAGCACCAGTGATCAGCACCAGTGATCATCAGCACCAGTGATCATCAGCACCAGTGATCAGCACCAGTGATCATCAGCACCAGTGATCATCAGCACAAGTGTTCAACACCAGTGATCATCAGCACTAATGATCAACACCAGTGATCATCAGCACCAGTGATCAACACCAGTGATCATCAACACCAGTGATCATTAGTGATCAGCACCAGTGATCATCACCAGTGATCATCAGCACCAGTGATCATCAGCACCAGTGATCGTCAACACCAGTGATCGTCAACACCAGTGATCGTCAACACCAGTGATCGTCAACACCAGTGATCGTCAGCACCAGTGATCGTCAGCACCAGCGATCGTCAGCACCAGCGATCATCAGCACCAGCGATCATCAGCACCAGCGATCATCAGCACCAGCGATCATCAGCACCAGCGATCACCACCAGTGATCATCACCACCGGTGATCATCACCACCGGTGATCATCACCACCGGTGATCATCACCACCGGTGATCATCACCACCGGTGATCATCACCACCGGTGATCATCACCACCGGTGATCATCACCACCGGTGATCAGTACCAGTGATCGTCAACACCAGTGATCGTCAGCATCAGTGATCGTCAGCGCCAGTGATCATCACCACCAGTGATCATCACCACCAGTGATCAGTACCAGTGATCGTCAACACCAGTGATCGTCAGCATCAGTGATCGTCAGCATCAGTGATCGTCAGCATCAGTGATCATCAGCATCAGTGATCATCACCACCGGTGATCATCACCACCGGTGATCATCACCACCGGTGATCATCACCACCGGTGATCATCACCACCGGTGATCATCACCACCGGTGATCATCACCACCGGTGATCATCACCACCGGTGATCATCAGTACCAGTGATCGTCAACACTAGTGATCGTCAACACTAGTGATCGTCAACACTAGTGATCGTCAGCATCAGTGATCGTCAGCATCAGTGATCGTCAGCATCAGTGATCACCACCAGTGATCGTCAGCATCAGTGATCATCACCACCAGTGATCATCAGCGCCAGTGATCATCACCACCAGTGATCACCACCAGTGATCATCACCACCGGTGATCATCACCAGTGATCACCACCAGTGATCATTACCAGTGATCGTCAACACCAGTGATCGTCAGCATCAGTGATCAACACCAGTGATCATCAGCACCAGTGATCAGCACCAGCGATCATTAGCACCAGCGATCATTAGCACCAGCGATCATCAGCACCAGTGATCATCAGCACCAGTGATCATCAGCACCAGTGATCATCAACACCAGTGATCATCAACACCAGTGATCATCAACACCAGTGATCATCAGTGATCAACACCAGTGATCATCAGTGATCAACACCAGTGATCATCAGCACCAGTGATCATCAGCACCAGCGATCGTTACCAGTGATCATCAGCACCAGTGATCATTAGCACCAGTGATCAACACCAGTGATCATCAGCACCAGTGATCATCAGCACCAGTGATCAGCACCAGCGATCATCAGCAACAGTGATCATCAGCACCAGCGATCGTTACCAGTGATCATCAGCACCAGTGATCAACACCAGTGATCATCAACACCAGTGATCAGCACCAGTGATCATCAGCTCCAGTGATCAGCACCAGTGATCAGCACCATTGATCATCAGCACCATTGATCATCAGCACCAGTGATCATCAGCACCAGTGATCATCAGCACCAGTGATCATCAGCACCAGTGATCAACACCAGTGATCATCAACACCAGTGATCAACACCAGTGATCATCAGCACAAGTGTTCAACACCAGTGATCATCAGCACCAGTGATCGTCAACACCAGTGATCGTCAGCACCAGTGATCAACAGCACCAGTGATCATCAGCACCAGCGATCATCAGCAACAGTGATCAGCACCAGCGATCATTACCAGTGATCATCAGCATCAGTGATCATCAGCACCAGTCATCAACACCAGTGATCAACACCAGTGATCATCAGCACCAGTGATCATCAGCACCAGTGATCATCAGCACCAGTGATAATCAACACCAGTGATAATCAACACCAGTGATCATCAGCACCAGTAATCAGCACCAGTGATAATCAACACCAGTGATAATCAACACCAGTGATAATCAACACCAGTGATAATCAACACCAGTGATCATCAACACCAGTGATCATCAGCACCAGTGATCATCAGCACCAGTGATCATCAGCACCAGTGATCATCAGCACCAGTGACCATCAGCACCAGTGATCATCAGCACCTGTGATCATCAACACCAGTGATCATCAACACCAGTGATCATCAGCACCAGTGATCATCAGCACCAGTGATCAGCACCAGTGATCATCAGCACCAGTGATCATCAGCACCAGTGATCATCAGCACCAGTGACCATCAGCACCAGTGACCATCAGCACCAGTGACCATCAGCACCAGTGATCATCAGCACCAGTGATCATCAGCACCAGCGATCGTTACCAGTGATCATCAGCACCAGTGATCATTAGCACCAGTGATCAACACCAGTGATCATCAGCACCAGTGATCATCAGCACCAGTGATCAGCACCAGCGATCATCAGCAACAGTGATCATCAGCACCAGCGTTCGTTACCAGTGATCATCAGCACCAGTGATCATTAGCACCAGTGATCAACACCAGTGATCATCAGCACCAGTGATCATCAGCTCCAGTGATCATCAGCACCAGTGATCTGCACCATTGATCATCAGCACCATTGATCATCAGCACCAGTGATCATCAGCACCAGTGATCATCAGCACCAGTGATCAGCACCAGTGATCAGCACCAGTGATCAGCACCAGTGATCATCAGCACCAGTGATCAGCACCAGTGATCATCAGCACCAGTGATCAGCACCAGTGATCATCAGCACCAGTGATCATCAGCACCAGTGATCAGCACCAGTGATCATCAGCACCAGTGATCATCAGCACCAGTGATCAGCACCAGTGATCAGCACCAGTGATCATCAGCACCAGTGATCATCAGCACCAGTGATCAGCACCAGTGATCATCAGCACCAGTGATCAGCACCAGTGATCAGCACCAGTGATCATCAACACCAGTGATCATCAGCACCAGTGATCAACACCAGTGATCATCAGCACCAGTGATCAACACCAGTGATCATCAGCACCAGTGATCAACACCAGTGATCATCAGCACCAGTGATCAACACCAGTGATCATCAGCACCAGTGATCAACACCAGTGATCATCAGCACCAATGATCATTCTTCATTTCTATCATTATTTCATTTAAATTAAAATTTAGCAACAACAATAAGAACTCCAACAATATTACTAACAACAATAACAATAACAGCAGCAACAATAACAACAACAATAGCAGCAACAACAACAGCAACAATAACAACAGCAACAATAACAATAACAGCAACAATAACAACAACAATAGCAACAGCAACAACAGCAATAATAACAGCAACAATAACAACAGCAACAATAACAACAGCAACAATAACAATAACAGCAACAACAGCAACAATAACAGCAACAATAACAACAGCAACAATAACAGCAACAATAACAACAGCAACAATAACAACAGTAACAATAACAACAGCAACAATAACAACAGTAACAACAACAAGAACGGTAGTTGATCATGTAAACATCAGTAATATAAAATAAACATTCTTGGTCCATTACTAACAACAACAGCAACAATAACAACAGCAGTAACAATAACAACAGCAGTAACAACAATAACAACAGCAACAATAACAACAGCAACAATAACAACAGCAACAATAACAACAGCAACAATAACAACAGCAACAATAACAACAGCAACAATAACAACAGCAACAATAACAACAGCAACAATAACAACAGCAACAATAACAACAGCAGTAACAATAACAGTAACAACAACAGCAGTAACAACAACAACAGCAACAATAACAACAGCAACAATAACAGTAACAACAACAAGAACGGTAGTTGATCATGTAAACATCAGTAATATTAAATAAACATTCTTGGTCCATTACTAACAACAACAGCAACAATAACAACAGTAACAACAATAACAACAGCAACAATAACAGCAGTAACAACAATAACAATAACAACAGTAACAACAGTAACAACAATAACAACAACAGTAACAACAGTAACAATAACAACAGTAACAACAATAACAGCAACAACAGTAACAACAACAACAGTAACAACAACAACAGTAACAACAAGAACGGTAGTTGATCATGTAAACATCAGTAATATTAAACAAACATTCTTGGTCCATTACTAACAACAACAACAACAGTAACAACAACAAGAACGGTAGTTGATCATGTAAACATCAGTAATATAAAATAAACATTCTTGGTCCATTACTAACAACAACAATAACAACAACAACAATAACAATAACAATAACAAGAACGGTAGTTGATCATGTAAACATCAGTAATATTAAATAAACATTCTTGGTCCATTACTAACAACAACAACAGTAACAACAACAACAAGAACGGTAGTTGATCATGTAAACATCAGTAATATTAAATAAACATTCTTGGTCCATTACTGAACAAACAATGTCATCTCCGCCTCACTTCCCAATATAATGTGACTCATCTCATATTTATATGTTAATGTTAATGAAATAGTGGTGGTGGTGGTGGTAGTAGTAGTGGTGGTGGTGGTGGTGGTGGTGGTTGTTGTTGCAACCCCTGAATGGGTTACAATGATTATTATGTATATATATAATTTATATTCTTATTTGACTTATGTTGTTAGGATGTACATAATATGTGCTCAGTTCAAGTCTTGATTGTCAAACTACTGTAATTATCACTTGTCGCTCGTTATACTGCCGGCTTCTGAGCTGTGCTGTCCACGGGGCTATCACGTGATCGAGGGGGGGGGGGTGTCCTCACCTCTCGTGAAGTTTTCAAGTCTGCTCGAGACTCGCTTGGTGGTTGGACAGATTGTCTGTCTCATTATTCTTGTTAGTTCTGTAGAACTCTGTTCACAGAACACTGTATAGACTTAGTGATTTTCGACGTTGTACTGAGGTTGTGTGTCATATAGACACACTGCGTATCTCAGGTCCTTAGCTATAGCTCCTGACCTAATTTGTACTGGTTTCTGTGTATTGTCACAGTCAGGGTTTTTCCTATGCTGAACTTAGATTCAGTAGTATGGGAGTTTTGTAACTTTTGTGGAGGATCTGCTGATGGTCCCTACTTAGTGTCGTTATATTATCTCCTTGTTCCTGATTGTGTCGCAGTCGCTTGTTATATGGCTATTGGGCTTAGCATTCTTTTCATTGTTCAAGCAGACTGTTCTGGTTGCCAGTCGGTCAAGAAGTTAGTTTATGTGAGGACTTTGTCAGTCACTTGTTTAAGTCTAGTCGAGTCGTGAGACATAGTGAACTACTTAGAGCACTTACACGCTTACACAAACTTACTTGTACATATTTGTAATATCTTATTAAATGTTAATGTACCAGACGTTACTTAAGAATTATAAATGTGATATGTGCTTTCAGCACAATAATATTGAACTCGAGAGATGTGATATTATTTTGATTACTGTGATTAATTTAATATAATTTGATAATATACCTCTAGACTTAATAAATTTATTAAATTTTAATTTCTCTAGTTAGTAGCCTACCAGTTGTAATCCTGAAGCACTATTGAATAATACTGAATTGTAGTGGATAATTGGACAAGGTTACTGACTACTTGTTACGAAAACCCAGTAACAGGCTGGATGCGAGAAGGGCAGTCCTTTCTAGTATTCACTGGAGATCTCTAAACTTTTAGAATCGCGTTTTTTGTAACAGTGGTGGTAGTGGTGCTGGTAGTGGTGGTAGTGGTGGTGGTGATGGCAGTGGTGGTGGTAGTGGTAGTTGTGGTAATGGTGGTGGTGGTGATGGTGGTGGTGGTAGTTGTGGTAATGGTGGTGGTGGTGATGGTGGTGGTAGTTGTGGTGATGGTGGTGGTGGTAGTTGTGGTAATGGTGGTGGTGGTGATGGTGGTGGTGGTAGTTGTGGTAATGGTGGTGGTGGTAGTGGTAGTTGTGGTGGTGGTGGTGGTGGTAGTGGTAGTTGTGGTGGTAGTGGTGGTGGTGGTAGTGGTAGTTGTGGTAATGGTGGTGGTGGTGGTAGTTGTGATAATGGTGGTGGTGGTAGTGGTGGTGGTGGAGGTAGTAGTGGTAGTGGTGGTGGTGGTGGTGGTGGTAGTGGTGGTGGTGGTGGTGGTAGTAGTAGTAGTGGTGGTGGTGGTTGTAGTGGTGGTGGTGGTTGTAGTGGTGGTGGAGTGGTGGTAGTAGTAGTAGTAGTGATGGTGGTAGTGGTGGTGGTGGTAGTAGTAGTGATGGTGGTAGTGGTGGTAGTGGTGGTGGTGGTAGTAGTGGTGGTGATGGTGGTAGTAGTGGTGGTGGTAGTTGTAGTGGTGGTTGCAGTGGTGGCGGTGGTAGTGGTGGTTGCAGTGGCGGTGGTGGTAGTGGTAGTGGTGATGGTGGTAGTGGTGATAGTGGTGGTTGTAGTGGTAGTGGTGGTGGTGGTGGTGGTAGTAGTGGTGGTGGTAGTGGTAGTAGTGGTGGTGGTAGTGGTATTGGTAGTGGTAGTGGTGGTAGTGGTGGTTGTGCTGGTTGTGGAAGTGGTGCTGGTAGTGGTGGTAGTGGTGCTGGTAGTGGTGGTAGTGGTGGTGGTGGTGGTGGTAGTGCTGCTGGTGGTGGTGGTGGTAGTGCTGCTGGTGGTGGTGGTACTGGTAGTGGTGGTGGTAGTGCTGCTGGTGGTGGTGGTACTGGTAGTGGTGGTGGTAGTGCTGCTGGTGGTGGTGGTACTGGTAGTGGTGGTGGTGCTGGTGGTGGTGGTGGTAGTGGTGGTGGTACTGGTAGTGGTGGTGGTGGTGCTGGTGGTGGTGCTGGTAGTGGTGGTGGTAGTGCTGGTGGTGGTGCTGGTAGTGGTGGTGGTAGTGGAAGTGTTGTGGTAGTGGTGGTGGTGGTGGTAGTGGTGGTGGTGGTAGTAGTGGTGGTGGTGGTGGTAGTGGTGGTGGTGGCAGTAGTGGTGGTGGTGGCAGTAGTGGTGGTAGTAGTGGTGGTGGTGGTATGGTGGTAGTAGTGGTGGAAGTGGTGGTGGCAGTGGTGGTGGTAGAAGTGGTGGTGGTGGTAGTGGTGGTGGTACTGGCGGTAGTGGTGGTGGTGGTGGTACTGGCGGCAGTGGTGGTGGTAGTGGTGGTGGTGGTGGTGGTAGTGGTGGTGGTGGTAGTGGTGGTGGTGGTGGTAGTGGTGGTGGTGGTGGTAGTGGTGCTGGTAGTGGTGGTGGTGGTGGTAGTGGTGGTGGTAGTGGTGGTGGTGGTGGTGGTGGTAGTGGTAGTGGTGCTGGTAGTGGTGGTAGTGGTGGTGGTGATGGCAGTGGTGGTGGTGATGGCAGTGGTGGTGGTGGTGGTGGTAGTGGGGGTGGTGATTGTGGTAGTGGTGGTGGTCGTGGTGGTGGTGGTGGTGATAATGGTGGTGGTGGTGGTGGTAGTGGTAGTAGTGGTGGTGGTAGTGGTAGTAGTGGTGGTGGTAGTGGTGGCGGTAGTGGTGGTGGTAGTGGTAGTAGTAGTGGTGGTAGTGGTAGTAGTGGTGGTAGTGGTAGTTGTGGTGGTGGTTGTGGTGGTGGTAGTGGTGGTAATGGTGGTGGTTGTGGTGGTGGTAGTGGTGGTAATGGTGGTGGTGATGGTGGTAATGGTGGTGGTAATGGTGGTTGTGATGGTGGTAGTGTTTTTAATAGTGGTGGTGGATGATGGTAGTGAGTGATAGATAGTGGTGGATGGTGGTAGTGAGTGGTAGTGGCGGATAGTGGTAGTAGGTGGTAGACAGTGGTAGACAGTGGTGGACAGTGGTGGTGGGTGGTGGATCGTGCAGGTGGGTTGTGGATGGATAGTGGTGGATGGTGGTAAATAGTGGTTGATGGTATAGTGGGTGGTGGACAGTGGTGGTGGGTGGTGCTAGTGGGTTGTGGATGGCTAGTGGTGGATGGTATAGTGGGTGGTAGACAGTGGTTGATAGTGGTAAATAGTGGTGGATGGTGTAGTGGGTGGTAGATAGTGGTGGATGGTGTAGTGGATGGTAGATAGTGGTGGATGGTGTAGTGGGTGGAAGATAGTGGTGGATGGTGTAGTGGGTGGTAGATAGTGGTGGATGATTTAGTGGGTGGTAGATAGTGGTGGATGGTGTAGTGGGTGGTAGATAGTGCATGTTGGTAGTGGTGGATGGTGGTAGTGAGTAGTAGATAGTGGTGGATGGTGGTATTAGGTGGTACATAGTAGTGGATGGTGGTAGATAGTAGTGGAATGTCGAAAGCAGTCTAAGAAAATGGACTGCAAGAAGGCTTTCGACACAGTTCCACATAAGAGATTAATGCGAAGGCAGGAATAACAGGAAGGGCACTGTAGTGAATCAGAGAATACCTGACAGGGAGGCAACAGAGAGTTTATGTGAATGACATGACGGAAGGAATTGACTTAGAAGTGTCCCTGTTTGCAGAAGATGTGAATATCATGAGGAGAATTAAACCAGATGAGTATCAGGTAGGACTACAACTGGATCTGGACAGGCTGCAAACATGGTCCAGCAACACGCTCCTGGAATTTAACCCCACCAAGTGCGAAATCATGAAGATCAGGGAAGGGCAAAGAAGACCGTAGAGTGAGTATAACAACGAGCACATCTCCTGAGGCGCACATCAACCAAATAACTGCTGTAGAATAGTGGCAACTAGCAAACCTAAGAATAGCTTACCGGCACCTCAGTAAGGAGAATCGTTCAAGACTTTGTACTGTGTACGTCATTCCCATATTGGGGTATGCAACATCAGTTTTGAACCCACATCTGGTAAAGCACGTCAAGAAGTTAGAGAAAGTGCAAAGGGGCATGTTCTACTAGGAGAGGTTAAAGGAAATCGACCTGACGACATTGGAGGACAGGAGGGATAGGGGGGGACATGATAACGTCATAAAATACTGAGTGTAATTGAGAGGGTGGACAGAGACAGGATGTTCCAGAGACGAGACACAACAAGGGGTCACAACTGGAAGTTAAAGACTCAGATGAGTAATAGGGATGTTAGGAAGTATTTCTTCGTTTATAGAGTTGTCAGGAAGTGGAATAGTCTGGAAAGTGATATAGTTGAGGCAGGATCCATACATAGCTTTAAGAAGAGATATGATTATGTTCAGGGAGAAGGGAGAGAGTGGATCTAGTAGCCACCTGTGAAGAGGCGCGGCCAGGAGTTATGAATCGACTCCTGCAACCATAATTAGATGAGAACACAAACACTGTCATACGTCAAGGTAACACATGGTGTGTGTTTGAATGTAACCCGCCGTGTGTGATGGAATATAACAGGGAAACGTAGCTTTTGTTCCCCTTGTGTACCTGTCTTGTAGGATAGTGTAGCAACGGATCCTTTTTTCCAATGGAACCTTTAATGAAAGTGCTTTTTTTGTATGCACCGGTATGCCATACCATCAGCTCTTTGTTCATTCTTCACTGTATTGCACTGTAGCAAGCACATTCTTGAATAAGTGTACACTGTGAGAGTTCCCACTGTTGATGAACAGTGTTCTAGACTATGAAAGTGAATTCTTTTCCAGGCTGGGGACCGACCCCTTCTGAACTGCTTTAACAATGAGGGACTGACCCCCTCAAAGACTAAATCTTTAATAATGAAGGACTGACTACCTCAAAGACAACATCTTCAAGACTGAGGGACTGTTCCATTCAAAGACAAACCACCCAATAATCCACACAGACAGTAAACCCCAGACACTGAACCTAGCTGGGGTCTTATTAAAACCTCTCACATGAGAGTGCCAGACACCAAGTCGACGCAGGTGTGTCTAAGAGGGTTGAGAGAGGCGACAGTGCCAAGGGCAGGAGAGAGTAACTGCGCTGCGCCAGGCTAATTAACCCAGCTAGGCAGGTGTGGCGCATGTAAAATATTAGCCGAGTGGCACAGTGTGGCATAGTGTGGCACAGTGTGGCATAGTGTGGCACAGTGTTACATAGCGTGGCACAGTGTGGCTAAGTGTGGACCAGTGTGGCATAGTGTGGCAATTCTCCTTCGTCTTGGCGGACTTCGAGTGGTTCCCAGTAGAGTCACATTCTTCAGGCAACAAGGAGAACAGGCTGGAAATTTATGAACATAACAAAGGATTAACACTGCAGGAGGCCTACTGGCCTATACTACGCAGGTGGTCCTTCTCATACCCACTAACAAAAACATTGGCCCAACCCATTGTTAGTGCTGCGTTGAATGTAATAAAATCTAGAATAGATTGACAACAAACTCATGTACCAACTAGAAGTTTATTACATATAAATGGAAAAATTTTCACAACATTCTCATGGATTTTCGCCGTTTCCACAGCAGTCTCCTGGATCCTCATCGTAACCACAACAGTCTCCTGGATCTTCGTCGATTCTACCTCTCCATCTACCCTGGTGATCCTCAGCTTCGTTCTATGCTGCCCGGCCACTGTCTGGCTACCTTTCTCGACCCATCAACCGCCGTGTCTCTTTCCTGGCCTCCTCCTGGTAGAGTTTCCCAGAGATCTCACAGAGTGCGTCTTCACACGGACAAGACCACCACAGAGGAATAACGTTTCGCCCATTAATCGTGTAATAGCAATGTTCCGCCAGTCAATTTAGTCCCTCAAGACAGTGGTGTGATTGTCTGAGGTAACATTAGAAGGTAACCCGTGGCAATAACATGGCAGTATAATCAGCACTGACTCCCGGGCACCACAGCCGCCCCACCTGCCACTAATTGACTATTACAAGATATTAATGACCAGTATTATTACATGCCCTCCTTATAATTATCTTGAGTGGAGGTGGGAGGTATCCCTCGCAGGTATTCCTCACATGGGGGTATCATTCATATGGTATCCCTCGCATGTATACTTCACAGGAAGGTATCCGTCACATGGAAGTTTCCCCTCTCAGGTATACTTCGCAGGAAAGTATCCCTCACAGGTATCCCTCATATGTAATCATCTTTAGTATGTATACCTCCAAGAAATCACTAACAATGAGGTATCCTTCCTTAGGAGGTACCACAGATATCCCTCAAGGTGAGGTATCCCTCATTAGGAGGTATAAGAAAATATTTTTCACATGTAGGCATCCCTCACACGTAGGTATCCTTCACAGGAATGCCTCACAAGTAGATATCCCTCTACATGTGAGGGTATCCATCGCGTGTATCCCTCACATGAATGTATCCATAGCATGTATCCCTCACATGAAGGCATCTCTCACAAGCAAGTATCCCTATGTTGGAGTTATCCCTCGTAAGCAAGTATCCCTCGCATGGACATTCTTTATAAGCAAGTATCCCTCATACAGAGTTATTCTTATGAGGTATCCCTCACATGTAGATATCCCTTGTATGGTGATATCCCTTACATGTGGGCATCCCTCGTGAGGAGGTATCCCCTATATATAGGTATCCTTCGTAAGGAGGAATCCCTCACATGGATACATCCCTCACATGGAGGCATCGCTCATAATGCAGTATCTCTCACATGGAGGTATCCCTCAAAATGAAGTATCCCTCACATGGAGGCATCAATTAAAATGAAGTATCCCTCACATGGAGGTATCTTTCATGAGGCATCCTCGACATGGAGGTATCCCTTATAATTAAGTATCCTTCACATGGAGGTATCCCTCACAATGAAGTATCCCTCACATGGAAGTATTCCTTATAAGCAAGAATCCTTACGATGAAGATATCCCTCATAAGCAAGTATTACTAAATGGAGGTATCCCTATAAGAATTTATCCCTAGCAGGTATCACTTATATGGAAATATTCCTTACATGGAGGCATCCCTCACATGGAGGTATCCCTCATAATGAAGTATCTCTCACATGGAGGTATCCCTCATAATGAAGTATCCCTCACATGGAGGTATCCCTCATAATGAAGTATCCCTCACATGGAGGTATCCCACATAATGTATTTTCCCTCACATGGAGGTATCCCTCATAATGTAGTGCCTCTTACATGAAGGTACCCCTCATAATGAGGTATCCCTCACATGGATGTATCCCTTATAATGAAGTATCCCTCACATGGAGGTATCCCTCATAATGAAGCATCCCTCATATGGAGGTATCCCTCATACGGGGGTATCCCTCATAATGAAGTATCCCTCACATGGAGGTATCCCTCATAATGAAGTATCCCTCACATGGAGGTATCCCTCATGATGAAGCATCCCTCATATGGAGGCATCCCTCATACGGGGGTATCCCTCATAATGAAGTATCCCTCACATGGAGGTATCCCTCATAATGAAGTATCCCTCACATGGAGGTATCCCTCATAATGAAGTATCCCTCACATGGAGGTATCCCTCATGATGAAGCATCCCTCATATGGAGGTATCCCTCATACGGGGGTATCCCTCATAATGAAGTATCCCTCACATGGAGGTATCCCTCATAATGAAGTATCCCTCACATGGAGGTATCCCTCATAATGAAGTATCCCTCACATGGAGGTATCCCTCATGATGAAGCATCCCTCATATGGAGGTATCCCTCATACGGGGGTATCCCTCATAATGAAGTATCCCTCACATGGAGGTATCCCTCATAATGAAGTATCCCTCACATGGAGGTATCCCTCATAATGAAGTATCCCTCACATGGAGGTATCCCTCATGATGAAGCATCCCTCATATGGAGGTATCCCTCATACGGGGGTATCCCTCATAATGAAGTATCCCTCACATGGAGGTATCCCTCATAATGAAGTATCCCTCACATGGAGGTATCCCTCATAATGAAGTATCCCTCACATGGAGGTATCCTCCATAAGGAGGTATCCCTCGAGGAACCCCCTCACAATCTTTCGATATTTCGTAGCATTGATAATTTGTTTTAGAAATAATAACAATTATCATAATTTTAATAATAGAAAAAAGTCTGACCAGTTGTTGGGTAGTAAGTTTGACCAGCTGTTGGGTAGCAAGTCTGACCAGCTGTTGGGTAGTAAGTTTGACCAGCTGTTGGGTAGCAAGTTTGACCAGCTGTTGGGTAGCAAGTTTGACCAGCTGTTGGGTAGCAAGTTTGACCAGCTGTTGGGTAGCAAGTTTGACCAGCTGTTGGGTAGCAAGTCTGACCAGCTGTTGGGTAGCAAGTCTGACCAGCTGTTGGGTAGCAAGTCTGACCAGCTGTTGGGTAGCAAGTCTGACCAGCTGTTGGGTAGCAAGTCTGACCAGCTGTTGGGTAGCAAGTCTGACCAGCTGTTGGGTAGCAAGTCTGACCAGCTGTTGGGTAGCAAGTCTGACCAGCTGTTGGGTAGTGAGTCTGACCAGCTGTTGGGTAGCAAGTCTGACCAGCTGTCGGGTAGTGAGTCTGACCAGCTGTCGGGTAGTGAGTCTGACCAGCTGTCGGGTAGTGAGTCTGACCAGCTGTCGGGTAGTAAGTCTGACCAGCTGTTGGGTAGTAAGTCAGACCAGCTGTTGGGTAGCAAGTCTGACCAGCTGTTGGGTAGTAAGTCTGACCAGCTGTTGGGTAGCAAGTCTGACCAGCTGTTGGGTAGCAAGTCTGACCAGCTGTTGGGTAGCAAGTCTGACAAGCTGTTGGGTAGTAAGTCTGACCAGCTGTTGGGTAGTAAGTCTGACCAGCTGTTGGGTAGCAAGTCTGACCAGCTGTTGGGTAGCAAGTCTGACCAGCTGTTGGATAGTAAGTCTGACCAGCTGTTGGATAGTAAGTCTGACCAGCTGTTGGGTAGCAAGTCTGACCAGCTGTTGGGTAGTAAGTCTGACCAGCTGTTGGGTAGTAAGTCTGACCAGTTGTTGGGTAGCAAGTCTGACCAGCTGTTGGGTAGTAAGTCTGACCAGCTGTTGGGTAGTAAGTCTGACCAGCTGTTGGGTAGTAAGTCTGACCAGCTGTTGGGTAGTAAGTCTGACCAGCTGTCGGGTAGTAAGTCTGACCAGCTGTCGGGTAGCAAGTCTGACCAGCTGTCGGGTAGCAAGTCTGACCAGCTGTTGGGTAGCAAGTCTGACCAGCTGTTGGGTAGTAAGTCTGACCAGCTGTCGGGTAGTAAGTCTGACCAGCTGTCGGGTAGTGAGTCTGAACAGCTGTTGGGTAGTAAGTCTGATCAGCTGTCGGGTAGTAAGTCTGACCAGCTGTCGGGTAGTAAGTCTGACCAGCTGTTGGGTAGTAAGTCTGACCAGCTGTTGGGTAGTAAGTCTGACCAGCTGTTGGGTAGTAAGTCTGACCAGCTGTTGGGTAGTAAGTCTGACCAGCTGTCGGGTAGTAAATCTGACCAGCTGTCGGGTAGTGAGTCTGACCAGCTGTCGGGTAGTGAGTCTGACCAGCTGTCGGGTAGTAAGTCTGACCAGCTGTCGGGTAGTAAGTCTGACCAGCTGTCGGGTAGTAAGTCTGACCAGCTGTCGGGTAGTAAGTCTGACCAGCTGTCGGGTAGTAAGTCTGACCAACTGTCGGGTAGTAAGTCTGACCAACTGTCGGGTAGTAAGTCTGACCAACTGTCGGGTAGTAAGTCTGACCAGCTGTCGGGTAGTGAGTCTGACCAGCTGTCGGGTAGTAAGTCTGACCAGCTGTCGGGTAGCAAGTCTGACCAGCTGTTGGGTAGCAAGTCTGACCAGCTGTTGGGTAGCAAGTCTGACAAGCTGTTGGGTAGCAAGTCTGACAAGCTGTTGGGTAGCAAGTCTGACAAGCTGTTGGGTAGCAAGTCTGACAAGCTGTTGGGTAGTAAGTCTGACCAGCTGTTGGATAGTAAGTCTGACCAGCTGTTGGGTAGCAAGTCTGACCAGCTGTTGGGTAGTAAGTCTGACCAGCTGTTGGGTAGTAAGTCTGACCAGTTGTTGGGTAGCAAGTCTGACCAGCTGTTGGGTAGTAAGTCTGACCAGCTGTTGGGTAGTAAGTCTGACCAGCTGTTGGGTAGTAAGTCTGACCAGCTGTTGGGTAGTAAGTCTGACCAGCTGTTGGGTAGTAAGTCTGACCAGCTGTCGGGTAGTAAGTCTGACCAGCTGTCGGGTAGCAAGTCTGACCAGCTGTTGGGTAGTAAGTCTGACCAGCTGTCGGGTAGTGAGTCTGACCAGCTGTTGGGTAGTAAGTCTGATCAGCTGTCGGGTAGTAAGTCTGACCAGCTGTCGGGTAGTAAGTCTGACCAGCTGTTGGGTAATAAGTCTGACCAGCTGTTGGGTAGTAAGTCTGACCAGCTGTTGGGTAGTAAGTCTGACCAGCTGTTGGGTAGTAAGTCTGACCAGCTGTCGGGTAGTAAGTCTGACCAGCTGTCGGGTAGTGAGTCTGACCAGCTGTCGGGTAGTGAGTCTGACCAGCTGTCGGGTAGTAAGTCTGACCAGCTGTCGGGTAGTAAGTCTGACCAGCTGTTGGGTAGTAAGTCTGACCAGCTGTCGGGTAGTAAGTCTGACCAGCTGTCGGGTAGCAAGTCTGACCAGCTGTCGGGTAGTAAGTCTGACCAACTGTCGGGTAGTAAGTCTGACCAACTGTCGGGTAGTAAGTCTGACCAACTGTCGGGTAGTAAGTCTGACCAACTGTCGGGTAGTAAGTCTGACCAGCTGTCGGGTAGTGAGTCTGACCAGCTGTCGGGTAGTGAGTCTGACCAGCTGTCGGGTAGTAAGTCTGACCAGCTGTCGGGTAGTAAGTCTGACCAGCTGTCGGGTAGTAAGTCTGACCAGCTGTCGGGTAGTAAGTCTGACCAACTGTCGGGTAGTAAGTCTGACCAACTGTCGGGTAGTAAGTCTGACCAACTGTCGGGTAGTAAGTCTGACCAACTGTCGGGTAGTAAGTCTGACCAGCTGTCGGGTAGTGAGTCTGACCAGCTGTCGGGTAGTAAGTCTGACCAGCTGTCGGGTAGTAAGTCTGACCAACTGTCGGGTAGTAAGTCTGACCAACTGTCGGGTAGTAAGTCTGACCAACTGTCGGGTAGTAAGTCTGACCAGCTGAACAAGGTAGTATAACATGGGTGAAAAGAAGAAAGCACTTACCATCGTTCATGCAATAGCCGTCTTTCCAGACACCATTCACACACACACACACACACACACACACACACACACACACACACACACACACACACACACATGCAGGTGTTGAGAAAGTGTAAGAGTGTTGTGCAGGTGTTGAGAGTGTGTACGAGTGTTGTGCAGGTGTTGGGAGAGTGTACGAGTGTTGTGCAGGTGTTGAGAGAGTGTACGAGTGTTGTGCAGGTGTTGGGAGAGTGTATGAGTGTTGTGCAGGTGTTGGGAGAGTGTAGAAGTGTTGCACAGGTGGAGTGTAGGAGGTTGTACAGGTGTTGGGGAGTACAGAAGTGTTGTACAGGTGTTGGGAGAGTGTAGGAGTGTTGCACAAGTGTTGAGGGAGTGTATGAGTGTTGTACAGGTGCTGGGGCAGCGTATAAGTGTTGTACAGGTGTTGGAAGAGCGTATAAGTGTTTTACAGGTGTTGAGTGTAGGAGTGTTGCACAGGTGTTGGGGAGTGTAGGAGTGTTGTACAGGTGTTGGGGAGTACAGAAGTGTTGTACAGGTGGAGTGTAGGAGGTTGTACAGGTGTTGGGGAGTACAGAAGTGTTGTACAGGTGTTGGGAGAGTGTAGGAGTGTTGTACAGGTGTTGGCAGAGTGTAGGAGTGTTGTACAGGTGTTGGCAGAGTGTAGGAGCGTTGTACAGGTGTTGGGAGAGAGTGAGACTGTTGTACAGGGGTCGAGAGAGTGTTGTACAGGAGTTGGGGGAGTGTAGGAGGTTGTGCAGGTGTTGGGGGAGTGTATAAGTGTTGTACAGGTGTTGAGTGTAGGAGTGTTGCACAGGTGTTGGGGAGTGTAGGAGTGTTGTACAGGTGGAGTGTAGGAGGTTGTACAGGTGTTGGGGAGTACAGAAGTGTTGTACAGGTGTTGGGGGAGTGTAGGAGTTTTGTACAGGTGTTGGGGAGTATGTCAGTGTTGTACAGGTGTTGGGGAGTGTATAAGTGTTGTGCAGGTGTTGGGGAATGTAGGAGTGTTGTACATCTGTTGGGGGAGTGAAGGAGTATTCTACAGGTGTTAAGAAAGTGTTGCACAGGTGTTGGAGAGTGTAAGAGTGTTGTATAGGTGTTGGGGGAGTGTAGGAGTTTGTGCAGGTGTGGGAGATGAGAGGAGAGAGTGTACAGGTGTGGGAGATGAGAGGGGAGAGTGTACAGGTGTGGGAGATGAGAGGGGAGAGTGTACAGGTGTGGGAGATGAGAGGGGAGAGTGTACAGGTGTGGGAGATGAGAGGGGAGAGTGTACAGGTGTGGGAGATGAGAGGGGAGAGTGTACAGGTGTGGGAGATGAGAGGGGAGTGTGTACAGGTGTGGGAGATGAGAGGAAGAGGGGAGCAAGGTGGGAGAGGGGAGAATTTTAGTGTGGTGGTAGCCACAGTGTGAAGCCAGCATCAGTGGAGGCTGCATCTTGCTCTCTTGCTCTCTCTCTCTCGTCCCCTGTGCGCCCGCCGCACCTGCGTCTCTCACATTTACCCCCTGCACAACACCTGCGCTAGCACAACACCTGCGTTCGTACAATACCTGCGCTCACTGAGCCTATGTTGACTGAGTTCGGCAGCCGGGGGGAGGGGTTTCGAAGTGGTGAATTTCCCGTGGTTTCCGGTAGGCCGTGGGAGGCCTGTTATGTGAGTGAGAGTGACTGACCTGGTATTGAACTGACTTCATTGTGACTTCGCTGTGTTATAAGACCTCACGAGACACCTTAACGAACTGCTTTCTCGAGTGTAGGGAAGGACCTCGTTGTGACTTCGCTAACAACGGCTTCAAGACCTCGTTCTTCTTTACCATCTGGACTCAAAGAGTCACTACCTTCTGCTACCGAACTTCCTAGGTTACTTAAACCCCCCGACAATCCGAAGGTAACGCCTTCGTTGTCACAGCGTTACCAACTATTTCCCTAGATAACAAATTGCTTTTAGTCATCAGAATACAAGATCGTTACCAAACTGCTTCCCCAATCTCCGTTGTTAATCCACCTCCGGGCGTTCGTAGTAAGGCCTTCGTTGTTATTGCGTTACCAATTGCTCCCCGAAGCTCGTTGGCTGAGCTACGTCGGTGGTGTGTGACAAGTAACGCGACGAGGGGAGCTGCAGGAGACAGAACAGGTGTGGACAAGCATGGAGGAACTTAGTAAGGACGTGGGCGTGGTGGCTCTGGACGGAGAACTGGGCACAGGGGCCATGTTGGTGGTGGGCGCCGCCCCCGGCCTCACCGTGGGCGTGGCCTCTCCTCCAGGAGCACCTCCTGGAGGGGCTGAGGGCAGCTACCTGGAGGGCCTCATCAGGGAGAAGGAGGCCCTGGGCCAAGGTACTGGGATGGACCTGACCAAGCGTCTCCTAACTCAAGGTAGGAACAACAATCCTTACATAAAGGGCCCTTGGCCCTTAGTAACTATTAAACAGCCCTTAACCGCCCTTTATTATTGTCATTTTTCCAAATTATAAGTGGATAGCGAATGACAGTCATAAATATGTGTCGAATAAATAAAACTTGCGATTTTGGATTAAATAGCACCGTTCTTCTTGCCGAATAAGGCAAGCAAAAATTTATGTATACAGTAATTTCGCAAAAATCATTCTGAACCTAACGAAAAAAAATATTTCATCGTGTTCGTTCATTAAATTATTGTAAACTTATATAAAATAGATTTAGTTGGATTAAGCTAAATTAAAATGCGCTTGTTATAATAAGGTTAGGTAAGTTTTCTAAGGTTCTTTTGGTACAAAATTAATTTTTACATTAACATAAATGAAAAAAAATGTCTTTAAACGTATAAGAGAAAATTTTAGAAAGGACTTGATTTTAAATGAGTTCTTGCTAATTGACCAGTTTTACCTATTCGGCACGATATATATATATATATATATATATATATATATATATATATATATATATATATATATATATATATATATATATATATATATATATATATATATATATTTCTTAAGAAGGTAAGACTTTGCGGGCCAGTAAAGGATGACCTTCTTCTGTGTACTTCCTGTGAGACGGTGTAGTCGAAGGAAATGAAACTCGACCAGAACATCCATGCATCATTACCCAAGTTGTTTTATATATATGAACACGCAAGACATGATATATACACTGAGAGGTGTATGTCTCTCAGTGTATATACACTGAGATGTGTATGTCTCTCAGTGTACATACACTGAGATGTGTATGTCTCTCAGTGTATATACACTGAGATGTGTATGTCTCTCAGTGTACATACACTGAGATGTGTTTGTCTCTCAGTGTATATACACTGAGATGTGTATGTCTCTCAGTGTACATACACTGAGATGTGTATGTCTCTCAGTGTACATACACTGAGATGTGTATGTCTCTCAGTGTACATACACTGAGATGTGTTTGTCTTTCAGTGTATATACACTGAGAAGTGTCTCTCAGTGTATATACACTGAGATGTGTATGTCTCTCAGTGTATATACACTGAGAGGTGTATGTCTCTCAGTGTATATACACTGAGATGTGTATGTCTCTCAGTGTATATACACTGAGATGTGTATGTCTCTCAGTGTATATACACTGAGATGTGTATGTCTCTCAGTGTATATACACTGAGATGTGTATGTCTCAGTGTATATACGCTGAGAATTATATGTCTCTCAGTGTATATACGCTGAGAAGTTTATGTCTCTCAGGGTATATACACAGATTATCCACAGTTCTTTCAGTGAGATCCTTGACTTCTATATACACTGAGATGTATATATCTCTCAGTGTATATACACTGAGATATGTATGTCTCTCAGTGTATATACACTGAGATATGTATGTCTCTCAGTGTATATATACATACTTCAACCCCCCCATTAACCAACCCACCAGCCATCAACACATCAGTCAGTCTGCAACACATGCAACAAGGGTCAACGATCCGTGCAACAACTGCAACGTTTCCTACACAGCTCTCCTTACCTGTGCCTCGGCCACCTCGGAATAAACCCCCAACCAGCACGTTTCCCTCACAGGCTCATTTATCCTGCACTCTGAGGGCAAAACGAGTCCTAGCAGGACCTCTTCCTAACACTTACTGAAGCAACATCTAGGCAAGGATCTCACTGGTGGAACTGTGGATAAACTAGTTGTAAATAGGTACATGGATAATCTAGTAGTAAGTAGGTACCTAGATAATCTAGTAGTAAGTAGGTACCTGGATAATCTATTAGTAGATACCTAGATAATCTAGTAACAGGTAGGTACTTGAATAATCTAGTAATGAGTTGGTAATTGGATAATCTAGTATCAGTAGGTACTCGGATAATCTAGTAGTAAATAGATACCTAGATAATCTAGTAGTAACTAGGTACCTGCATTATCTAGTAGTAAATAGGTACGTGGATAATACAGTAGTATTTTCCTGGATAATCTAGTGGTAAGTAGGTACCTACATAAGTTAGCAGGAAATATCTAGATATTAGGTGACAGTTGTAAAGACATCCTTGGTAGATGGTGGTAGTTTGAACATCCCAGGGGTGATGGTGGTAGTTTGAACATCCCAGGGGTGATGGTGGTAGTTTGAACATCCCAGGGGTGATGGTGGTAGTTTGAACATCCCGGGGGTGATGGTGGTAGTTTGAACATCCCGGGGGTGATGGTGGTAGTTTGAACATCCCGGGGGTGATGGTGGTAGTTTGAACATCCCGGGGGTGATGGTGGTAGTTTGAACATCCCTGGGGTGATGGTGGTAGTTTGAACATCCCGGGGGTGATGGTGGTAGTTTGAACATCCCTGGGGTGATGGTGGTAGTTTGAACATCCCAGGGGTGATGGTGGTAGTTTGAACATCCAGGGGGTGATGATGGTAGTCTGAACATCCCTGGGGTGATGATGGTAGTCTGAACATCCCTGGGGTGATGGTGGTAGTTTGAACATCCCTGGGGTGATGGTGGTAGTTTGAACATCCCTGGGGTGATGGTGGTAGTTTGAACATCCCTGGGGTGATGGTGGTAGTTTGAACATCCCTGGGGTGATGGTGGTAGTTTAAACATCCCGGGGGTGATAGTGGTAGTTTAAACATCCCGGGGGTGATAGTGGTAGTTTAAACATCCCGGGGGTGATGGTGGTAGTTTAAACATCCCGGGGGTGATGGTGGTAGTTCAAACATCCCGGGGGTGATGGTTGTAGTTTAAACATCCCGGGGGTGATGGTGGTAGTTTAAACATCCCGTGGGTGATGGTGGTAGTTTAAACATCCCGGGGGTGGTGGTGGTAGTTTAAACATCCCGGGGGTGGTGGTGGTAGTTCAAACATCCCGGGGGTGATGGTGGTAGTTCAAACATCCCGGGGGTGATGGTGGTAGTTTAAACATCCCGGGGGTGATGATGGTAGTTTAAACATCCCGGGGGTGATGGTGGTAGTTTAAACATCCCGGGGGTGATGGTGGTAGTTTAAACATAACGGGGGTGATAGTGGTAGTTTAAACATCCCGGGGGTGATGGTGGTAGTTCAAACATCCCGGGGGTGATGGTGGTAGTTTAAACATCCCGGGGGTGATGGTGGTAGTTTAAACATCCCGGGGGTGATGGTGGTAGTTTAAACATCCCGGGGGTGATAGTGGTAGTTTAAACATCCCGGGGGTGATAGTGGTAGTTTAAACATCCCGGGGGTGATGGTGGTAGTTTAAACATCCCGGGGGTGATAGTGGTAGTTTAAACATCCCGGGGGTGATAGTGGTAGTTTAAACATCCCGGGGGTGATAGTGGTAGTTCAAACATCCCGGGGGTGATGGTGGTAGTTTAAACATCCCGGGGGTGATGGTGGTAGTTTAAACATCCCGGGGGTGATGGTGGTAGTTTAAACATCCCGGGGGTGATGGTGGTAGTTTAAACATCCCGGGGGTGATGGTGGTAGTTTAAACATAACGGGGGTGATAGTGGTAGTTTAAACATCCCGGGGGTGATGGTGGTAGTTCAAACATCCCGGGGGTGATGGTGGTAGTTTAAACATCCCGGGGGTGATGGTGGTAGTTTAAACATCCCGGGGGTGATGGTGGTAGTTTAAACATCCCGGGGGTGATAGTGGTAGTTTAAACATCCCGGGGGTGATAGTGGTAGTTTAAACATCCCGGGGGTGATGGTGGTAGTTTAAACATCCCGGGGGTGATAGTGGTAGTTTAAACATCCCGGGGGTGATAGTGGTAGTTTAAACATCCCGGGGGTGCTCGTGGTAGTTCAAACATCCCGGGGGTGATGGTGGTAGTTTAAACATCCCGGGGGTGATGGTGGTAGTTTAAACATCCCGGGGGTGATGGTGGTAGTTTAAACATCCCGGGGGTGATGGTGGTAGTTTAAACATCCCGGGGTGATGGTGGTAGTTTACCTCAGAAATATCTGTCTCTGGGTGACGACTATCAGACTGTCTAATTTACAAAGACAGTTGTCAGCTGTGACTCTCACTCTCCTTGAAATTGACTCGCCTAAATGATGTTTTATTCAGTGTTTTTGTTGTTGCTGTTGTTGCTGTTGTTGTTGCTGCTGTTGTTGTTGTTGCTGTTGTTGCTGCTGTTGTTGCTGTTGCTGTGTTGCTAACGCTGCTGCTTCTGTTACTGGTGTTACTGTTGTTGTGGTTGCTGGCGTTGTTGTGGTTGCTGGCGTTGCTATTGTTGTGGTTGCTGGCGTTGCTATTGTTGTGGTTGCTGGCGTTGTTGTGGTCGCTGGCGTTGTTGTGGTCGCTGGCGTTGTTATTGTTGTGGTTGCTGGTGTTATTATTGTTGTGGTTGCTGGTGTTATTATTGTGGTTGCTGGTGTTATTATTGTGGTTGCTGGTGTTATTATTGTGGTTGCTGGTGTTATTATTGTGGTTGCTGGTGTTATTGTTGTGGTTGCTAGTGTTATTGTGGTTGCTGGTGTTATTATTGTGGTTGCTGGTGTTATTGTTGTTGTGGTTGTTGGTGTTATTATTGTTGTGGTTGCTGGTGTTATTATTGTTGTGGTTGCTGGTGTTATTATTGTTGTGGTTGCTGGTGTTATTGTTGTGGTTGCTGGTGTTATCGTTGTTGTGGTTGTTGGAGTTATTATTGTTGTGGTTGCTGGTGTTATTATTGTTGTGGTTGCTGGTGTTATTGTGGTTGCTGGTGTTGTTATTGTGGTTGCTGGTGTTGTTATTATGGTTGCTGGTGTTATTGTGGTTGCTGGTGTTATTGTGGTTGCTGGTGTTATTGTGGTTGCTGGTGTTATTATTGTTGTGGTTGCTGGTGTTATTATTGTTGTGGTTGCTGGTGTTATTATTGTTGTGGTTGCTGGTGTTATTATTGTTGTGGTTGCTGGTGTTATTATTGTTGTGGTTGCTGGTGTTATTATTGTGGTTGCTGGTGTTATTATTATTGTGGTTGCTGGTGTTATTATTGTTGTGGTTGCTGGTGTTATTATTGTGGTTGCTGGTATTATTGTGGTTGCTGGTGTTATTATTGTGGTTGCTGGTGTTATTATTGTTGTGGTTGCTGGTGTTATTGTTGTGGTTGCTGGTGTTATTATTGTTGTGGTTGCTGGTGTTATTGTTGTGGTTGCTGGAGTTATTATTGTTGTGGTTGCAAATTGGTTGTATTAATAACTAGTGTTATTATTGTGGTGCTGATTGTGTGTGTTGTAGTTGCTAGTATTATTGTTGTTGATTTATTGATTTGTGTGTGTAGTTGCTGAATTGTGTTGTTGTGGTGTGTTAGTTTCTAGTTATTATTATTGTGGAGCTTGTGTTGTTGGCCCCTGGTTGTAGTATTGTGTGTTGTGGTGCTGGATTATTGTGTTGTGGTTGCTGGAATTTATTATTATTGTTAGTTGCTGAGAATTGTGTGTGTTAGTTAGTGTTGTGTTGTTGGTTGATACTGAGTTATTATTATTATTTGTTGAATTTGCTAGTGGTTATTATTGTTGTGTTGCTGGTGTTATTATTATTTGTAGTTGCTGGTGTTATTATTGTTGTTAGTTGCTGGTATTGTTGTGTTATTGTTGTGTAGTTGCTGGTGTTATGTGTTAGTTGTTGTTGTGCTGGTATTGTGTTGTTGGTGTTTGTATTTATTGTGTTGCTGGTGTTGTGGCTGGTATTATTGTTGTTGTTGTTGTTATTGTAGTTGCTGGTGTTGTTGTTATTGTTGTGGTTGCTGGTGTTATTGTAGGTTGCTTGGTGTTGTATTATTGTTGTGTTGCTGGTGTTATTAGTGCTGGTGTTATTATTTTCGTGGTTGCTGGCTGGTGTATTATTGTGGTTGCTGGTGTTGGGTTGCTGGTGTTATTGTGGTTGCTGGTGTTATTGTGGTTGCTGGTATTATTGTAGTTTGCTGGTGTTATTATTATTGTGGTTGCTGGTGTTATTATTATTGTTTGCTTGTATTTTGTGGTTGCTGGTGTTATTATTGTTGTTGGTTGTTGTGGTTATTATTGTTGTGGCTGGTGTTATTATTGTTGTGGTTGCTGGTGTTATTATTGTGTAGTTGCTGGTGTTATTATTATTGGTTGTGGTGTTATTATTATTGTGTTGCTGGTGTTTTTTTTATGTTACTGGTGTTAGTGGTTGCTAGGTTGCTGGTATTATTGTAGGTTGCTGGTGTTATTGTGTGTGGTTACTGGTGTTATTATTATGGTTGTGGTTGTGTTAGTTGCTGGTGTAGTTAGTTGTTTATTGTGGTTGCTGGTGTTATTGTTGTGGTTGCTGGTTATTATTGTGGTTGCTGGTTGTTATTATTGTTGTGGTTGCTGGAGTTATTATTGTTGTGGTTGCTGGAGTTATTATTGTTGTGGTTGCTGGAGTTATTATTGTTGTGGTTGCTGGTATTATTGTGGTTGCTGGAGTTATTATTGTTGTGGTTGCTGGAGTTATTATTGTTGTGGTTGCTGGTGTTATTATTGTTGTGGTTGCTGGTGTTATTATTGTTGTGGTTGCTGAAGTTATTATTGTTGTGGTTGCTGGTGTTATTATTGTGGTTGCTAGTGTTATTATTTTTACTATTGTTATTGTTGTGATTATTCGTGTTATTTTTGTGGTTGCTGGTGTTGTTATTGATGTTGCTCTTATTATTGTGGTTGCT
>NC_091334.1:5859524-5881219 GCF_038502225.1 Cherax quadricarinatus | reverse complement strand
CAGGTTGATGCTTGTGAGTCTGGGGTTGGGGCAGTACTATTACAAAACGAGAACGAGGAGTTGCAGCCTGTAGCATACTTTTCAGCCAAGTTCCAGCCACATCAGAGGGCTTACTCTACCATTGAAAAAGAAGCCCTCGCGCTGGTAATGGCTTTGGAGCATTTCGATGTTTATGTGGGCCAGACATCGCAGGTGGTCACAGTCTACAATGACCACAGTCCTCTAGTATATCTCCAAGCCATGAAGAACCACAACACAAGGCTCATGCGCTGGACGCTAAGACTGCAACCATAATCACTCAGAATTAAATATATTGCCGGCAAAGAAAATGTGTTGGCGGACTCTTTATCTAAAGTCTAATATTTTTATTTATTTAGGTTAGGATGTTATATTATTTGTGGTAACCCCTTTTCACGCTCTTTTTTTTATCCCCTGGTGTGGGTTTTTTTTTTTTAGTGAGGGGATGCGGGCTACAGTCCGCCTGTATCTTGGACCTATGCTAGCCTGTCTGGCTTTTGGTCACGAGAAAAAGCTGAGCTCTATCTAAGAGTTGGATGGTGGAGAGGAAAGGCGGTCCCATTATTTTGTGCCATGGCGGCACGGTTACCACTGGGAGGTGGCGGCCTAATCCTGAGCCTTCTCGGGGTGGGGGTGTGGCATGCAAAGAGTACGTAACCTTCGTTCGGCGCATGTACACACCCTCACTTACAGGCTATCTCCCCCAACCAGCGAACCAGGTTGCTAAGAGTTGATGATGGGGCCCCGTCGTTCAACTAGTGACCAGGTTCTAGCCAATAAGAAGATGGTTTTGGCAATCGCAGAGGTTATGTGGGTACCGCTCTCCTGTCTGCCCTTGTCATTCCCATTCTAGAGCTGGTTGAAGCACGGTCTGCTATCTTGTGGCTTTTATTCTGCCTTGCTTACCGTGGAGTGCACTATACTTATCACTGTACATAGTGTACATATTGCTGTTCTAAATTGGTGAAGGATAATATAAGTCTAAACTTTTTCTGCTGTGTTTATTTTGCTCCCATTACACCCGGGATAACAGGCCATTTGGAATCCTGGGTTGTAATATGTAGTGTTGTGTTGTGTAGTGTTGTGGAGCATTGTGTAGTGTTGTGGAGCATTGTGTAGTGTTGTGTTGTGGAGCATTGTTTAGTGTTGTGTAGTGTTGTGTTGTGTAGTGTTATGGAGTGTTGTGTTGTGTTGCGTAGTGTTCTGGAGTGTTGTGTAGTGTTGTGCTGTGTTGCGTAGTGTTCTGGAGTGTTGTGTAGTGTTGTGTTGTGTAGTGTTATGGAGTGTTGTGTTGTGTTGCGTAGTGTTCTGGAGTGTTGTGTAGTGTTGTGGAGTGTTGTGTAGTGTTATGGAGTGTTGTGTTGCTTTGTGTTGCATAGTGTTGTGTAGCGTTGTGTTGTGGAGTGTTGTGGAGTATTGTGTAGTGTTATGGAGTGTTGTGTTGCGTAGTGTTGTGTTGTGTTGTGTTGTTTTGTGTTGCATAGTGTTGTGTTGTGTTGTGTTGTGGAGTATTGTGTTGCGTAGTGCTGTGTTGTGTAGTGTTGTGTTGTGTAGCATTGTGTTGTGTAGTATTGTGTTGTGTTGTGTTGTGTTGTGTAGTATTGTGTTGCGTAGTGTTGTGTAGTGTTGTGTTGTGTAGTATTGTGTTGCGTAGTGTTGTGTAGTGTTGTGTTGTGTAGTATTGTGTTGCGTAGTGTTGTGTAGTGTTGTGTTGTGTAGTATTGTGTTGCATAGTGTTGTGTTGTGTTGTGTAGTATTGTGTTGCGTAGTGTTGTGTAGTGTTTTGTGCTATTGTGTAGTGCTGTGTTGTGTAGTGTTGAGGAACGTAGGTTTGCAATGTGCTGTTACGTGCAGCGTTGTGCTGTGGCAGTTGCATGCTATGTGTCAAGTTGAGTCATGTCGAGTCATGTTGACATCATGTTCCTGCTAGACTATATTGACAACCTGAATCAAAAAACAACCCTCGTTCATATCTCTCTCTCTCTCTCTCTCTCTCTCTCTCTCTCTCTCTCTTTGACACAGGGTTTGACAAGGTTAAGGATCCCTAGCTTTATTGACAAGCTATTTACAGGTTAAGGATTCCTAACTTTATTGGCAAGCTAAGAGCTGTTACCTACATCAGCTCATTTGAAAGCATTTTTATTGTTAAGAGACGTACAAGTAGGGAACAGGATGAAGTTGGAGCCATCTGTGGGCTAGCATTTTCATTTGATCAACTGACTTTATCTCGTTGACATCATTATGCTGTACGAATGTGTTCCATACTCGAGTCATCCTGGGTATGTATGATCTCAGAGGAGTGATGTTCTGGAGAAGGGTACAGCCAGAGGGAAGTTGCTGCTTTCTGCCCGTCTTGTGGCATAAAAGCTTGTTTCACGCTGTCCTCGAAGTGGATCCAAGTGTGGTACCCTGACAATGTTGGCCTTCTGCATAGCAGTAAGGCAAGACAGCCTCCTGCTGTGACAGCAGAGAGGGGCAAGACAGCCTCCTGATGTGACAGCAGAGAGGGGCAAGACAGCCTCCTGATGTGACAGCAGACAAGGGCAAGACAGCCTCCTAGTGTGACAGCAGAAAAGGGCAAGACAGCCTTCTGGTGTGACACAAGAGAGGGGCCAAGACAGCCTCCTGGTGTGACAGCAGAAAGGAGCAAGACAGCCTCCTGGTGAAAAGGCAGACAGGGGCAAGACAGCCTCCAGTTGTGACAGCAGAAAGGGGAAAGACAGCCTCCTGGTGTGATAGCAGAGAGGGGCAAGAGAGCCTCCTGGTGTGAAAGCAGAGAGGGGCAAGACAGCCTCCTGGTGTGTCAACAGAGAGGGGCAAGACAGCCTCCTGGTGTGTCAGCAGAGAGGGGAAAGACAGTCTCCTGGTGTGACAGCAGAGAGGGGCAAGACAGCCTCCTGGTGTGACAGCAGAGAGGGGCAAGACAGCCTCCTGGTGTGACAGCAGAGAGGGGCAAGACAGCTTCCTGTTGTGTCAGCAGAGGGGGGCAAGACAGCCTCCTGGTGTGACAGCAGAGAGGGGCAAGACAGCCTCCTGGTGTGACAGCAGAGAGGGGCAAGACAGCCTCCTAGTGTGACAGCAGAGAGGGGCAAGACAGCCTCCTGGTGTGTCAGCAGAGGGGGGCAAGACAGCCTTCTGGTGTGACAGCAGAGAGGGGCAAGACAGTCTCTCCTGGTGTGACAGCAGAGAGGGACAAGACAGCCTCCTGGTGTGACAGCAGAGACGGGCAAGACAGTCTCCTGGAGTGGCAGCAGAGAGGGGCAAGACAGCCTCCTGGTGTGACAGCAGAGAGCGGCAAGACAGCCTCCTGGTGTGACAGCAGAGAGGGGCAAGACAGCCTCCTGGTGTGACAGCAGAGAGGGGAAAGACAGCCTCCTGGTGTGACAGGAGAGAGGGGCAAGACAGCCTCCTGGTGTGACAACAGAGAGGGGCAAGACAGCCTCCTAGTGTGACAGCAGAAAGAGGCAAGAAAGCCTCCTGGTGTGACAGCAGAGAGGGGCAAGACAGTCTCCTGGTGTGACAGCAGAGAGGGGCAATACAGCATTCTGATGTGACAGCAGAGAGGGGCAGGAGAGCCTCCTGGTGTGACAGCAGAGAGGGGCAAGACAGCCTCCTGGTGTGACAACAGAGAGGGGCAAGACAGCCTCCTGGTGTGACAGCAGAGAGGGGCAAGACAGCCTCCTGGTGTGGCAGCAGAGAGGGGCAAGACAGCCTCCTGGTGTGACAGCGGAGAGGGGCAAGACAGCCTCCTGGTGTGGCAGCAGAAAAGGGCAAGACAGCCTCCTGGTGTGACAGCAGAGAGGGGCAGGACAGCCTAATGGTGTGACAGCAGAGAGTGGCAAGACAGCCTCCTGGTGTGACAGCAGAGAAGGGCCAAGACAGCCTCCTGGTGTGACAGCAGAGAAGGGCCGAGACAGCCTCCTGGTGTGACAGCAGAGAAGGGCCAAGACAGCCTCCTGGTGTGACAGCAGAAAAGGGCAAGACAGTCTCCTGGTGTGACACAAGAGAGGGGCCAAGACAGCCTCCAGCTGTGACAGCAGAAAGGGGAAAGACAGGCCTCCTGGTGAAACAGCAGAGAGGGGCCAAGACAGCCTCCAGCTGTGACAGCAGAAAGGGGCAAGACAGGCCTCCTGGTGAAACAGCAGAAAGGGGCCAAGACAGACTCCTGGTGTGACAGCAGAAAAAGGCAAGACAGCCTCCAGGTGAAACAGCAGAGAGGGGCAAGGCTGCCTCCAGGTGAGACAACAGAGAGGAGTAAGACAACCTCCTGGTGTGACAGCAGAGAGGGGCAAGACAGCCTCCTGGTGTAACAGCAGAGAGGGGTAAGACAGATCTTTCGTGTGACAGCAGAGAGGAGTAAGACAGATTTTTCGTGTGACAGTAGAGAGGGGCAAGACAGCCTCCTGGTGTGACAGCAGAGAGGGGCAAGACAGCCTCCTGGTGTGGCAGCAGAGAGGGGCAAGACAGCCTCCTGGTGTGACAGCAGAGAGGGGCAAGACAGCCTCCTGATGTGACAGCAGAGAGGGGCAAGACAGCCTCCTGTTGTAACAGCAGAGAGGGGTAAGACAGATCTTTCGTGTGACAGCAGAGAGGAGTAAGACAGATTTTTCGTGCGACAGCAGAGAGGGGCAAGACAGCCTCCTGGTGTGACAGCAGAGAGGGGCAAGACAGCCTCCTGGTGTGGCAGCAGAGAGGGGCAAGACAGCCTCCTGGTGTGACAGCAGAGATGGGCAAGACAGCCTCCTGATGTGACAGCAGAGAGGGGCAAGACAGCCTCCTGATGTGACAGCAGAGAGGGGCAATACAGCCTCCTGGTGTGACAGCAGAGAGGGGCAAGCCAGCCTCCTGGTGTGACAGCAGAGAGGGGCAAGAAAGCCTCCTGGTGTGACAGCAGAGAGGGGCAAGACAGCCTCCTGGTGAGGCAGCAGAGAGGGGCAAGACAGCCTCCTGGTGTGACAGCAGAGAGGGGCAAGACAACCTCCTGATGTGACAGCAGAGAGGGGCAAGACAGCCTCCTGGTGAAACAGCAGAGATGGGCAAGACAGCCTCCAGGTGTGACAGCAGAGAGGGGCAAGACAGCCTCCTGGTGTGACAGCAGAGAGGGGCAAGACTGCCTCCTGGTGTGACAGAAGAGAGGGGCAAGACAGCCTCCTGGTGTGACAGCAGAGAGGGGCAAGACAGCTTCCTGGTGTGACAGCAGAGAGGGGCAAGACAGCCTCCTGGTGTGACAGCAGAGAGGGGCAAGACAGCCTCCTGGTGTGACAGCAGAGAGGGGCAAGACAGCCTCCTGGTGTGACAGCAGAGAGGGGCAAGACAGCCTCCTGGTGTGACAACAGAGAGGGGCAAGACAGCTTCATGGTGTGACAGCAGAGAGGGGCAAGACAGCCTCCTGGTGTGACAGCAGAGAGGGGCAAGACAGCCTCCTGGTGTGACAGCAGAGAGGGGCAAAACAGCTTCCTGGTGTGACAGCAGAGAGGGGCAAGACAGCTTCCTGGTGTGACAGCAGAGAGGGGAAAGACAGCTTCCTGGTGTGACAGCAGAGAGGGGAAAGACAGCTTCCTGGTGTGACAGCAGAGAGGGGCAAGACAGCTTCGTGGTGTGACAGCAGAGAGGGGAAAGACAGCTTCCTGGTGTGACAGCAGAGAGGGGAAAGACAGCTTCCTGGTGTGACAGCGGAGAGGGGCAAGACAGCTTCCTGGTGTGACAGCAGAGATGGGCAAGACAGCTTCCTGGTGTGACAGCAGAGAGGGGAAAGACAGCTTCCTGGTGTGACAGCAGAGAGGGGCAAGACAGCTTCCTGGTGTGACAGCAGAGAGGGGAAAGACAGCTTCCTGGTGTGACAGCAGAGATGGGCAAGACAGCTTCCTGGTGTGACAGCAGAGAGGGAAAAGACAGCTTCCTGGTGTGACAGCAGAGAGGGGAAAGACAGCTTCCTGGCGTGACAGCAGAGAGGGGCAAGACAGCTTCCTGGTGTGACAGCAGAGAGGGGAAAGACAGCTTCCTGGTGTGACAGCAGAGAGGGGCAAGACAGCTTCCTGGTGTGACAGCAGAGAGGGGAAAGACAGCTTCCTGGTGTGACAGCAGAGAGGGGCAAGACAGCTTCCTGGTGTGACAGCAGAGAGGGGCAAGACAGCCTCCTGGTGTGACAGCAGAGAGGGGCAAGACAGCCTCCTGGTGTGACAGCAGAGAGGGGCAAGACAGCCTCCTGGTGTGACAGCAGAGAGGGGCAAGACAGCCTCCTGGTGTGACAGCAGAGACGGGCAAGACAGCGTCCTGGTGTGACAGCAGAGAGGGGCAAGACAGCCTCCTGGTGTGTCAGCAGAGAGGGGCAAGACAGCCTCCTGGTGTGACAGCAGAGAGGGGCAAGACAGCCTCCTGGTGTGACAGCAGAGAGGGGCAAGACAGCCTCCTGGTGTGACAGCAGAGAGGGACAAGACAGCCTCCTGGTGTGACAGCAGAGAGGGGCAAGACAGCCTCCTGGTGTGACAGCAGAGAGGGGCAAGACAGCCTCCTGATGTGACAGCAGAGAGGGGCAATACAGCCTCCTGGTGTGACAGCAGAGAGGGGCAATACAGCCTCCTGGTGTGACAACAGAGAGGGGCAAGCCAGCCTCCTGGTGTGACAGCAGAGAGGGGCAAGACAGCCTCCTGGTGTGACAGCAGAGAGGGGCAAGACAGCCTTCTGGTGAGGCAGCAGAGAGGGGCAAGACAGCCTCCTGGTGTGACAGCAGAGAGGGACAAGACAGCCTCCTGGTGTGACAGCAGAGAGGCGCAAGACAACTTCCTGATGTGACAGCAGAGAGGGGCAAGACAGCCTCCTGGTGAAACAGCAGAGATGGGCAAGACAGCCTCCTGGTGTGACAGCAGAGAGGGGCAAGACAGCCTCCTGGTGTGACAGCAGAGAGGGGCAAGACAGCTTCCTGGTGTGACAGCAGAGAGGGGCAAGACAGCCTCCTGGTGTGACAGCAGAGACGGGCAAGACAGCTTCCTGGTGTGACAGCAGAGAGGGGCAAGACAGCTTCCTGGTGTGACAGCAGAGACGGGCAAGACAGCTTCCTGGTGTGACAGCAGAGACGGGCAAGACAGCTTCCTGGTGTGACAGCAGAGAGGGGCAAGACAGCTTCCTGGTGTGACAGCAGAGAGGGGCAAGACAGCTTCCTGGTGTGACAACGCAGACTTGAAAAATCTGTCTCAGATTTTCCCCTGAAAAAAAGAGGCAAAGAAAAGATCTGTTGTTGGTTGGTATTTCTGCAGCTGACCACGGTGTGCAGCTGCTTCTGCTGACCACTGTGTGCAGATGCTGTTGCTGAACACTGTGTGCAGCTGTTGCTGCTGACCACTGTGTGCAGCTGCTGCTGCTGCTGACCACTGTGTGTAGCTGCTGCTGCTGACCACTGTGTGCAGCTGCTGCTGCTGACCACTGTGTGCAGCTGCTGCTGCTGACCACTGTGTGCAGCTGCTGCTGCTGACCACTGTGTGCAGCTGCTGCTGCTGACCACTGTGTGCAGCTGCTGCTGCTGACCACTGTGTGCAGCTGCTGCTGCTGACCACTGTGTGCAGCTGCTGCTGCTGACCACTGTGTGCAGCTGCTCCTGCTGTTGTTGTACCTTTGAATAACTGACTTCAGCAGACTTCTTTTGTATGGGGTAGCAGTGACGTGCAACATATATTTATTTTTTTTTTATTTTTATTATCACACCGGCCGATTCCCACCAAGGCAGGGTGGCCCGAAAAAGAAAAACTTTCACCATCATTCACTCCATCACTGTCTTGCCAGAAGGGTGCTTTACACTACAGTTTTTAAACTGCAACATTAACACCCCTCCTTCAGAGTGCAGGCACTGTACTTCCCATCTCCAGGACTCAAGTCCGGCCTGCCGGTTTCCCTGAATCCCTTCATAAATGTTACCTTGCTCACACTCCAACAGCACGTCAAGTATTAAAAACCATTCGTCTCCATTCACTCCTATCAAACACGCTCACGCATGCCTGCTGGAAGTCCAAGCCCCTCGCACACAAAACCTCCTTTACCCCCTCCCTCCAACCCTTCCTAGGCCGACCCCTACCCCGCCTTCCTTCCACTACAGACTGATACACTCTTGAAGTCATTCTGTTTCGCTCCATTCTCTCTACATGTCCGAACCACCTCAACAACCCTTCCTCAGCCCTCTGGACAACAGTTTTGGTAATCCCGCACCTCCTCCTAACTTCCAAACTACGAATTCTCTGCATTATATTCACACCACACATTGCCCTCAGACATGACATCTCCACTGCCTCCAGCCTTCTCCTCGCTGCAACATTCATCACCCACGCTTCACACCCATATAAGAGCGTTGGTAAAACTATACTCTCATACATTCCCCTCTTTGCCTCCAAGGACAAAGTTCTTTGTCTCCACAGACTCCTAAGTGCACCACTCACTCTTTTTCCCTCATCAATTCTATGATTCACCTCATCTTTCATAGACCCATCCGCTGACACGTCCACTCCCAAATATCTGAATACGTTCACCTCCTCCATACTCTCTCCCTCCAATCTGATATTCAATCTTTCATCACCTAATCTTTTTGTTATCCTCATAACCTTACTCTTTCCTGTATTCACCTTTAATTTTCTTCTTTTGCACACCCTACCAAATTCATCCACCAATCTCTGCAACTTCTCTTCAGAATCTCCCAAGAGCACAGTGTCATCAGCAAAGAGCAGCTGTGACAACTCCCACTTTGTGTGTGATTCTTTATCTTTTAACTCCACGCCTCTTACCAAGACCCTCGCATTTACTTCTCTTACAACCCCATCTATAAATATATTAAACAACCACGGTGACATCACACATCCTTGTCTAAGGCCTACTTTTACTGGGAAAAAATTTCCCTCTTTCCTACATACTCTAACTTGAGCCTCACTATCCTCGTAAAAACTCTTCACTGCTTTCAGTAACCTACCTCCTACACCATACACTTGCAACATCTGCCACATTGCCCCCCTATCCACCCTGTCATACGCCTTTTCCAAATCCATAAATGCCACAAAGACCTCTTTAGCCTTATCTAAATACTGTTCACTTATATGTTTCACTGTAAACACCTGGTCCACACACCCCCTACCTTTCCTAAAGCCTCCTTGTTCATCTGCTATCCTATTCTCCGTCTTACTCTTAATTCTTTCAATTATAACTCTACCATACACTTTACCAGGTACACTCAACAGACTTATCCCCCTATAATTTTTGCACTCTCTTTTATCCCCTTTGCCTTTATACAAAGGAACTATGCATGCTCTCTGCCAATCCCTAGGTACCTTACCCTCTTCCATACATTTATAAAATAATTGCACCAACCACTCCAAAACTATATCCCCACCTGCTTTTAACATTTCTATCTTTATCCCATCAATCCCGGCTGCCTTACCCCCTTTCATTTTACCTACTGCCTCACGAACTTCCCCCACACTCACAACTGGCTCTTCCTCACTCCTACAAGATGTTATTCCTCCTTGCCCTATACACGAAATCACAGCTTCCCTATCTTCATCAACATTTAACAATTCCTCAAAATATTCCTTCCATCTTCCCAATACCTCTAACTCTCCATTTAATAACTCTCCTCTCCTATTTTTAACTGACAAATCCATTTGCTCTCTAGGCTTTCTTAACTTGTTAATCTCACTCCAAAACTTTTTCTTATTTTCAACAAAATTTGTTGATACCATCTCACCCACTCTCTCATTTGCTCTCTTTTTACATTGCTTCACCACTCTCTTAACTTCTCTCTTTTTCTCCATATACTCTTCCCTCCTTGCATCACTTCTACTTTGTAAAAACTTCTCATATGCTAACTTTTTCTCCCTTACTACTCTCTTTACATCATCATTCCACCAATCGCTCCTCTTCCCTCCTGCACCCACTTTCCTGTAACCACAAACTTCTGCTGAACACTCTAACACTACATTTTTAAACCTACCCCATACCTCTTCGACCCCATTGCCTATGCTCTCATTAGCCCATCTATCCTCCAATAGCTGTTTATATCTTACCCTAACTGCCTCCTCTTTTAGTTTATAAACCTTCACCTCTCTCTTCCCTGATGCTTCTATTCTCCTTGTATCCCATCTACCTTTTACTCTCAGTGTAGCTACAACTAGAAAGTGATCTGATATATCTGTGGCCCCTCTATAAACATGTACATCCTGAAGTCTACTCAACAGTCTTTTATCTACCAATACATAATCCAACAAACTACTGTCATTTCGCCCTACATCATATCGTGTATACTTATTTATCCTCTTTTTCTTAAAATATGTATTACCTATAACTAAACCCCTTTCTATACAAAGTTCAATCAAAGGGCTCCCATTATCATTTACACCTGGCACCCCAAACTTACCTACCACACCCTCTCTAAAAGTTTCTCCTACTTTAGCATTCAAGTCCCCTACGACAATTACTCTCTCACTTGGTTCAAAGGCTCCTATACATTCACTTAACATCTCCCAAAATCTCTCTCTCTCCTCTGCATTCCTCTCTTCTCCAGGTGCATACACGCTTATTATGACCCACTTCTCGCATCCAACCTTTACTTTAATCCACATAATTCTTGAATTTATATATATATTTATATATACATATATATATATATATATATATATATATATATATATATATATATATATATATATATATATATATATATATATATATATATGTCGTGCCGAATAAGCAGAACTTGCGATCTTGGCTTAAATAGCAACGCTCATCTTGCCATATAGGACAAGTGAAAATTTGTATATGCAATAATATCGCCAAAATCATTCTGAACCTAACGAAAAAAAATATATTTGATTGTGTTTGTTTAGTACTAAATTATTGTAAACGTATTTAAAATATATTTAGTTGGGTTAGGCTAAAATAAATTGCTCTTGTTATAATAAGGTTAGGTAAGTTTTCTAAGATTCTTTTGGTGCAAAATTAAATTTTTTTACATTAACATTAATGAAAAAAATATATCTTTAAACGTATAAGAGAAAATTTCAGAAAGGACTTAATTTTAAACGAGTTCTTGCTAATTGACCAGTTTTACATATTCGGCACGACATATATATATATATATATATATATATATATATATATATATATATATATATATATATATATATATATATATATATATATGGCAAAACGTTGTTGGTGAAATTGACAGTTGAAAACTGAGAAAAAACAAATGTTAGTGTACTTTCAATCAACAGTTAGGTTGATCCCTGACAACTTCTGCTGTTATTGAACTTTTGTTCACCTTGTATTACTATTTTCTCTTGTTGTTCTTGGTTAGGTTTTTGAGAGACAGAAAGTAAAACGCACAAAAACAATGTATCACAGCCTGTTGGATCACTGTCTTACACGCTGCTGGATCACTGTCTTACAGCCTGCTGCATCACTGTCTTACAGCCTGCTGCATCACTGTCTTACAGCCTGCTGCATCACTGTCTTACACGCTGCTGCATCACTGTCTTACACGCTGCTGCATCACTGTCTTACACGCTGCTGGATCACTGTCTTACTCGCTGCTAGATCACTGTCTTACACGCTGCTGCATCACTGTCTTACACGCTGCTGCATCACTGTCTTACAGCCTGCTGCATCACTGTCTTACACGCTGCTGCATCACTGTCTTACACGCTGCTGCATCACTGTCTTACACGCTGCTGCATCACTGTCTTACACGCTGCTGCATCACTGTCTTACACGCTGCTGCATCACTGTCTTACACGCTGCTGCATCACTGTATTACACGCTGCTGCATCTCTGTCTTACAGCCTGCTGCATCACTGTCTTACACGCTGCTGCATCACTGTCTTACACGCTGCTGCATCACTGTCTTACACGCTGCTGCATCACTGTATTACACGCTGCTGCATCTCTGTCTTACAGCCTGCTGCATCACTGTCTTACACGCTGCTGCATCACTGTCTTACACACTGTTGCATCACTGTCTTACACGCTGCTGCATCACTGTCTTACAGCCTGCTGCATCACTGTCTTACACGCTGCTGCATCACTGTCTTACACGCTGCTGCATCACTGTCTTACACGCTGCTGCATCACTGTCTTACACGCTGCTGCATCACTGTCTTACACGCTGCTGCATCACTGTCTTACAGCCTGCTGCATCACTGTCTTACACGCTGCTGCATCTCTGTCTTACACGCTGCTGCATCACTGTCTTACACGCTGCTGCATCTCTGTCTTACAGCCTGCTGCATCACTGTCTTACACGCTGCTGCATCTCTGTCTTACACGCTGCTGCATCACTGTCTTACACGCTGCTGCATCTCTGTCTTACACGCTGCTGCATCTCTGTCTTACAGCCTGCTGCATCACTGTCTTACACACTGTTGCATCACTGTCTTACAGCCTGCTGCATCACTGTCTTACAGCCTGCTGCATCACTGTCTTACACGCTGCTGCATCACTGTCTTACACGCTGCTGGATCACTGTCTTACACGCTGCTGGATCACTGTCTTACAGCCTGGTGGATCACTGTCTTACACGCTGCTGGATCACTTTCTTACACGCTGCTGCATCACTGTCTTACAGCCTGCTGGATCACTGTCTTACACGCTGCTGCATCACAGTCTTACGCTGCTGGATCACTGTCTTACACGCTGCTGCATCACTGTCTTACACGCTGCTGGATCACTGTCTTACAGCCTGCTGCATCACTGTCTTACACGCTGCTGCATCTCTGTCTTACACGCTGCTGCATCACTGTCTTACACGCTGCTGCATCTCTGTCTTACAGCCTGCTGCATCACTGTCTTACACGCTGCTGCATCTCTGTCTTACACGCTGCTGCATCACTGTCTTACACGCTGCTGCATCTCTGTCTTACACGCTGCTGCATCTCTGTCTTACAGCCTGCTGCATCACTGTCTTACACACTGTTGCATCACTGTCTTACAGCCTGCTGCATCACTGTCTTACAGCCTGCTGCATCACTGTCTTACACGCTGCTGCATCACTGTCTTACACGCTGCTGGATCACTGTCTTACACGCTGCTGGATCACTGTCTTACAGCCTGGTGGATCACTGTCTTACACGCTGCTGGATCACTTTCTTACACGCTGCTGCATCACTGTCTTACAGCCTGCTGGATCACTGTCTTACACGCTGCTGCATCACAGTCTTACGCTGCTGGATCACTGTCTTACACGCTGCTGCATCACTGTCTTACACGCTGCTGGATCACTGTCTTACACGCTGCTGCATCACTGTCTTACACGCTGCTGCATCACAGTCTTACGCTGCTGGATCACTGTCTTACACGCTGCTGCATCACTGTCTTACACGCTGCTGCATCACTTCTTACACGCTGCTGGATCACTGTCTTACACGCTGCTGCATCACTGTCTTACACGCTGCTGGATGACTGTCTTACACGCTGCTGGATCACTGTCTTACACGCTGCTGCATCACTGTCTTACACGCTGCTGGATCACTGTCTTACACGCTGCTGCATCACTGTCTTACAGCCTGCTGCATCACTGTCTTTCACACTGCTGCATCACTGTCTTACAGCCTGCTGCTTCACTGTCTTACACGCTGCTGGATCACTGTCTTACACGCTGCTGCATCACTGTCTTACACGCTGTTGGATCACTGTCTTACACGCTGCTGGATCACTGTCTTACACGCTGCTGCATCACTGTCTTACACGCTGCTGGATCACTGTCTTACACGCTGCTGCATCACTGTCTTACACGCTGCTGGATCACTGTCTTACACGCTGCTGCATCACTGTCTTACACGCTGCTGGATCACTGTCTTACACGCTGCTGGATGACTGTCTTACACGCTGCTGGATCACTGTCTTACACGCTGCTGCATCACTGTCTTACACGCTGCTGGATCACTGTCTTACACGCTGCTGCATCACTGTCTTACAGCCTGCTGCATCACTGTCTTTCACACTGCTGCATCACTGTCTTACAGCCTGCTGCTTCACTGTCTTACATCCTGCTGCATCACTTTCTTACACGCTGCTGGATCACTGTCTTACACGCTGCTGGATCAATGTCTTACAGCCTGCTGGATCACTGTCTTACACGCTGCTGGATCACTGTCTTACACGCTGCTGCATCACTGTCTTACAGCCTGCTGGATCACTGTCTTACACGGTGCTAGATCACTGTCTTACACGCTGCTGCATCACTGTCTTACACGCTGCTGGATCACTGTCTTACTCGCTGCTAGATCACTGTCTTACACGCTGCTGCATCACTGTCTTACACGCTGCTGCATCACTGTCTTACTGCCTGCTGCATCACTGTCTTACACACTGCTGGATCACTGTCTTACACGCTGCTGGATCACTGTCTTACACGCTGCTGGATCACTGTCTTACACGCTGCTGGATCACTGTCTTACACGCTGCTGCATCACTGTCTTACACGCTGCTTGATCACTGTCTTACACGCTACTGGATCACTGTCTTACACGCTGCTGGATCACTGTCTTACAGCCTGTTGCATCACTGTCTTACAGCCTGTTGCATCACTGTTTTGTTCACAATCTATATCCACACACAATCTATATCCACACACTTGTCTCCACACACTTGTCTCCACACACTTGTCTCCACACACTTGTCTCCACACACTTGTCTCCACACACTTGTCTCCACACACTTGTCTCCACACACTTGTCTCCACACACTTGTCTCCACACACTTGTATCCACACACTTGTCTCCACACACTTGTCTCCACACACTTGTATCCACACACTTGTCTCCACACACTTGTATCCACACACTTGTCACCACACACTTGTCTCCACACGCTTGTTTCCACACACTTGTCTCCGCACACTTGTCTCCACACACTTGTCCCCTCACTCTTGCCTCTACACACTTGCATCCACACACTTGTCTCCACACGCTTGTCTCCACACGCTTGTCTCCACACACTTGTCTCCACACACTTGTCTCCACACGCTTTTTTCCACACACTTGTCTCCACACACTTGTATCCACACACTTGTCTGCACACACTTGTATCCACACACTTGTCTCCACACACTTGTATCCACACACTTGTCTCCACACACTTGTCTCCACACACTTGTATCCACACACTTGTATCCACACACTTGTCTCCACACACTTGTATCCACACACTTGTCTCCACACACTTGTCTCCACACGCTTGTCTCCACACACTTGTATCCACACATTTGTCTCCACACGCTTGTTTCCACATACTTGTTTCCACATACTTGTCTCCACACATTTGTCTCCACACATTTGTCTCCACACACTTGTCTCCACACACTTGTCTCCACACACTTGTCTCCACACACTTATTTTCACACACTTGTCTCCACACACTTGTATCCACACACTTGTCTCCACACGCTTGTTTCCACACACTTGTATCCACACACTTGTCTCCACACACTTGTCTCCACACACTTGTCTCCACACACTTATTTTCACACACTTGTCTCCACACACTTGTATCCACACACTTGTCTCCACACGCTTGTTTCCACACATTTGCCTCCACACACTTGTCTCCACACACCTGTCTGCACATACCTGCCACAGGTGTGCCAGTCTTACCTGCCCTCACTGACAGCTGGTGGACAGGCTGGAGGTTGTTGTGGACAGGTCTGTCAGTCAAGCTCCAGCAAGTGTCTTCTTGCTCACTGCGTTTGTTAATATCTCAGGAAGCTCACATTGTGGTTGTTGTGGCTGTTGTTGTTGTGGTTGTTGTGGTTGTTGTGGTTGTTGTGGCTGTTGTTGTTGTTGTTGTGGCTGTTGCTGTTGTTGTGGCTGTTGTTGTTGTTGTGGTTGTTGTGGCTGTTGTTGTTGTTGTGGTTATTGTGGTTGTTGTTGTGGCTGTTGTTGTTGTGGTTGTTGTGGTTGTTGTGGCTGTTGTTGTTGTGGTTGTTGTGGTTGTTGTGGCTGTTGTTGTTGTTGTGGTTATTGTGGTTGTTGTGGCTGTTGTGGCTGTTGTTGTTGTTGTTGTTGTGGCTGTTGCTGTTGTTGTGGCTGTTGTTGTTGTGTTTGTTGTGGTTGTTGTGGCTGTTGTTGTTGTGGTTGTTGTGGTTGTTGTGGTTGTTGTGGTTGTTGTGGCTGTTGTTGTTGTGGTTATTGTGGTTGTTGTGGTTGTTGTTGTTGTTGTGGTTATTGTGGTTGTTGTTGTGGCTGTTGTTGTTGTGGTTGTTGTGGTTGTTGTGGCTGTTGTGGTTGTTGTGGTTGTTGTGGTTGTTGTGGTTGTTGTGGCTGTTGTTGTTGTTGTGGCTGTTGCTGTTGTTGTGGCTGTTGTGGCTGTTGTTGTTGTTGTTGTTGTGGCTGTTGCTGTTGTTGTGGCTGTTGTTGTTGTGTTTGTTGTGGTTGTTGTGGCTGTTGTTGTGGTTATTGTGGTTGTTGTTGTGGCTGTTGCTGTTGTTGTGGCTGTTGTTGTTGTTGTTGTTGTTGTGGCTGTTGCTGTTGTTGTGGCTGTTGTTGTTGTTGTGGTTGTGGTTGTTGTGGCTGTTGTTGTTGTTGTTGTGGCTGTTGCTGTTGTTGTTGTGGCTGTTGTTGTTGTTGTGGTTGTTGTGGCTGTTGTTGTTGTGGTTGTTGTGGTTGTTGTTGTTGTGGCTGTTGCTGTTGTTGTTGTGGCTGTTGTTGTTGTTGTTGTTGTGGTTGTTGTGGTTGTTGTTGTGGTTGTTGTGGCTGTTGTTGTGGCTGTTGTTGTTGTTGTGGTTGTTGTTGTGGTTGTTGTTGTTGTGGCTGTTGCTGTTGTTGTTGTGGCTGTTGTTGTTGTGGTTGTTGTGGTTGTTGTGGCTGTTGTTGTGGCTGTTGTTGTTGTGGCTGTTGTTGTGGTTGTTGTTGTTGTGGCTGTTGTTGTGGCTGTTGTTGTGGCTGTTGTTGTTGTTGTGGTTGTTGTTGTGGTTGTTGTTGTTGTTGTGGTTGTTGTTGTGGTTGTTGTTGTTGTTGTGGCTGTTGCTGTTGTTGTTGTGGCTGTTGTTGTTGTGGTTGTTGTTGTTGTGGTTGTTGTGGTTGTTGTTGTGGCTGTTGTTGTTGTTGTGGTTGTTGTTGTGGTTGTTGTTGTTGTTGTGGTTGTGGCTGTTGTTGTGGTTGTTGTGGTTGTTGTTGTGGCTGTTGTTGTTGTTGTGGTTGTTGTTGTGGTTGTTGTTGTTGTTGTGGTTGTGGCTGTTGTTGTGGCTGTTGCTGTTGTTGTTGTGGCTGTTGTTGTTGTGGTTGTTGTGGCTGTTGTTGTGGCTGTTGTTGTTGTTGTGGTTGTTGTTGTGGTTGTTGTTGTTGTTGTGGCTGTTGTTGTGGCTGTTGTTGTGGCTGTTGTTGTTGTTGTGGTTGTTGTTGTGGTTGTTGTTGTGGTTGTTGTTGTTGTGGTTGTTGTTGTTGTTGTGGCTGTTGCTGTTGTTGTTGTGGCTGTTGTTGTTGTTGTGGTTGTTGTTGTTGTGGTTGTTGTTGTTGTTGTGGCTGTTGCTGTTGTTGTGGCTGTTGTTGTTGTTGTTGTTGTGGTTGTTGTTGTTGTGGTTGTTGTTGTTGTTGTGGCTGTTGCTGTTGTTGTGGCTGTTGTTGTTGTTGTTGTGGTGGTTGTTGTTGTTGTGGTTGTTGTTGTGGTTGTTGTTGTTGTGGTTGTTGTGGTTGTTGTTGTGGCTGTTGTTGTTGTGGTTGTTGTTGTGGTTGTTGTTGTTGTGGTTGTTGTCGTTGTTGTTGTTGTTGTTGTTGTTGTTGTGGTTGTTGTTGTTGTGGCTGTTGTTGTTGTGGTTGTTGTTGTGGTTGTTATTGTGGTTGTTGTTGTGGTTGTTGTTGTTGTGGCTGTTGTTGTGGTTGTTGTGGTTGTTGTTGTTGTTGTTGTGGTTGTTGTTGTTGTGGCTGTTGTTGTTGTGGCTGTTGTGGTTGTTGTTGTTGTGGCTGTTGTGGTTGTTGTGGTTGTTGTGGTTGTTGTTGTGGTTGTTGTTGTTGTTGTGGTTGTTGTTGTGGCTGTTGTTGTGGTTGTTGTGGTTGTTGTGGCTGTTGTTGTTGTTGTGGTTGTTGTTGTGGTTGTTGTTGTTGTGGCTGTTGTTGTGGTTGTTGTGGTTGTTGTGGTTGTTGTTGTGGTTGTTGTTGTTGTTGTGGTTGTTGTTGTGGTTGTTGTTGTTGTGGCTGTTGCTGTTGTTGTTGTGGCTGTTGTTGTTGTTGTTGTGGTTGTTGTTGTTGTTGTGGATGTTGCTGTTGTGGTTGTTGTTGTGGTTGTTGTGGTTGTTGTTGTTGTGGTTGTTGTGGTTGTTGTTGTTGTTGTGGCTGTTGTTGTTGTGGCTGTTGTTGTTGTTGTTGTTGTGGTTGTTGTTGTGGTTGTTGTTGTTGTGGTTGTTGTTGTGGTTGTTGTGGTTGTTGTTGTTGTGGTTGTTGTGGTTGTTGTTGTTGTTGTGGCTGTTGTTGTGGTTGTTGTGGTTGTTGTTGTTGTGGTTGTTGTGGTTGTTGTTGTTGTTGTTGTGGTTGTTGTTGTGGCTGTTGTTGTTGTGGTTGTTATTGTGGTTGTTGTTGTGGTTGTTGTGGTTGTTGTTGTTGTTGTGGTTGTTGTTGTGGTTGTTGTTGTGGTTGTTGTGGTTGTTGTTGTTGTTGTGGTTGTTGTTGTGGCTGTTGTTGTTGTGGTTGTTATTGTGGTTGTTGTTGTGGTTGTTGTGGTTGTTGTTGTTGTTGTGGTTGTGGTTGTTGATGCGGGTGTTGCTGTTATTGGTCTTGATTTTATTATCTTCTATTGTTGTTGTTGTGGTTGTTGTTGTTGTGGTTGTTGTGGTTGTTGTTGTTGTGGTTGTTATTGTGGTTGTTGTTGTGGTTGTTGTTGTGGTTGTTGTTGTGGTTGTTGTTGTGGTTGTTGTGGTTGTTGTTGTTGTTGTTGTGGTTGTTGTTGTTGTGGCTGTTGTTGTTGTGGTTGTTATTGTGGTTGTTGTGGTGGTTGTTGTTGTGGTTGTTGTTGTTGTTGTGGTTGTGGTTGTTGATGATGCGGGTGTTGCTGTTATTGGTCTTGATTTTATTATCTTCTATTGTTGTTGTTGTGGTTGTTGTTGTTGTGGTTGTTATTGTGGTTGTTGTGGTGGTTGTTGTTGTGGTTGTTGTTGTTGTGGCTGTTGTTGTTGTGGTTGTTATTGTGGTTGTTGTGGTGGTTGTTGTTGTGGTTGTTGTTGTTGTTGTGGTTGTGGTTGTTGATGATGCGGGTGTTGCTGTTATTGGTCTTGATTTTATTATCTTCTATTGTTGTTGTTGTGGTTGTTGTTGTTGTGGTTGTTATTGTGGTTGTTGTGGTGGTTGTTGTTGTGGTTGTTGTTGTTGTGGCTGTTGTTGTGGTTGTTGTTGTTGTGGTTGTTGTTGTTGTGGTTGTTGATGCTGCGGGTGTTGCTGTTATTGGTCTTGATTTTATTATCTTCTATTGTTGTTGTTGTTATAATTATTATAACTAATGTTATTATTGTTGTTTCTATTGTTGTCATTATCATTCTTCTTATTCTTGTTGTTATTATTATTGCCATTATAGTTATTGGTAGGTAAGACACATAGGCAACAGTTCCATAGTCAGGAACTATCTCAGATAGTTCCTGACTATGGAACTGGACTTATCCAGGCTGAGGGACTGATAACGTCAAAATTCTACGACTTCAAGGGTGATGGACTGATTACATCGTCTTCACATCTCTACTGTTCCTGCCTACTTTCTGTATTCGACTGAAGAAGCCTACTGTGTAGGCGAAACGTTTCGGAATAAAGTTGCCTAACTGTTGCCTATGTGTCTTACCTACCAACCTGTCGGTATTGTATACCATTTTGATGTTTATCTTGTCAGACACTGCAACACATGGCCTCTTGGTACAGAAAACACCTTAGACAACCCTTCCAAGTGAGAACTGTTGGATCTGAGAGGGACCTGACCTCTCAGTGGCTACATTCTCACTACTACTACTACTACTACTACTATGCACCTCGCCTTCCGACAGTATTTAAGTCTCCGCACTGTCGCTTGGTCTTCAGATAGTTCCTGACTATGGAACTGGACTTTTCCAGGCTGAGGGACTGATAACGTCAAAATTCTACGACTTCAAGGGTGATGGACTGATTACATCGTCTTCACATCTCTACTGTTCCTGCCTACTTTCTGTACTCGACTGAAGAAGCCTACTGTGTAGGCGAAACGTTTCGGAATAAAGTTGCCTAACTGTTGCCTATGTGTCTTACCTACCAACCTGTCGGTATTGTATACCATTTTGATGTTCATTATAGTTACTGTTGCTATTTTTTTTTTTGTCTTTGTTTTCCTTGCTGTTTTATTGTTGTTGTGATTGTGGCTGTAATCACACACTGTTACCAAAACAACATACAAACACTCACTGATACCAGAACTTATTAATACACACTGGAGTTATATGACAAAGTGACGGCAGTAGGACAAGAGAGAGAGAGGGGTGGGTAGATTACGTTTTCTTGGACTGTAAGAAGGCTTTTGACACAATTCCACACAAGAGATTAGTGCAAAAGCTGGAGGACCAGACAGGTATAATAGGAAAGGCACTGCAATGGATCAGAGAATACCTGACAGGGAGGCAACAGCGAGTCATGGAACGTGATGAGGTGTCAGAGTGGGTGCCTGTGACGAGTGAGGTTCCAAAGAGGTCAGTCCTGGGGCCTGTGTTGTTTCTGGTATATGTGAATGACATGACGGAAGGAATAGACTCAGAAGAGTCCCTGTTTGCAGACGATGTGAAGCTAACGAGGAGAATTCAATTGGATGGGGATCAGGCAAGACTACATAGGGATCTGGAGTGGCTGTAAGCCTAGTCCAGCAACTAGTTCCTGGAGTTTAATCCCACCAAGTGCATACTTATGAAGATTGATGAAGGGCAAAGAAGACCGCAGACAAAGTATAGGCTAGGTGGACAAAGACCCCAAACCTCACTGAAGGAGAAGGATTTTGGAGTCAGCATAATACAGAGCACATCTCCTGAGGCACACATCAACTAAACTGCTGCAGCATATGGGAGCCTGGCAAACCTGAGAATAACATTTCGACACCTCAATCAAGAAATTAAAGAAAGTGCAAAGGTTTGCAACAAGACTAGTCCAAGAGCTAAGGGTATTGTCCTATGAGGAGAGGTTAAGCGAAATCGACCTGACGACACTGGAGGACAGGAGGGATAGGAGGGGTATGATAATTACATAGAATTCTGAGAGAAATTACTTGATAAGGTGAACAGAGACAGGATGTTCGAGGGAGGGGACACAGCAACAAAGGATCACAATTGGAAAGTGAAAACCCAGATAAGTCACAGAAATGCTGCGAAGTATTTCTTCAGTCATAGAGTTGTCAGGAAGTGGAATAATATAGAAAGTGATGTAGTGGAGGCAGGATCCATACATAACTTTAAGAAGAGGAACGATAAAGCTCACAGAGCAGGGAGAGAGTGGACCTAGTAGTGACCAGTGAAAAGGCGGGGACAGGAGCTGCGACTCGACCCCTGCAAACACAATTATGTGAGTGACGTTCCCAGAACACCATTTAAACACACACACTGTTGCCAGAACAACATACAAACACACACACACTGTTACTAGAACATACAAACACCCACCACACACACACACACACACACACACACACACACATACACACACACACACACACACACACACACACAC